>NC_056748.1:1013162135-1013462135 GCF_019279795.1 Protopterus annectens | reverse complement strand
TTAACTTGTATAGATTTTTTACCTGCTTTTAAGTAATGGTTGACGTCATAAGGAGTTTCCTTTAATGTATTGCCATTTCTAGACTATGGTGGAATTTCTAGACTGTGATGGAAACGTAATACTTTTAATACACTAAGTTTGTTTTCCCCAACAGTGCAAAGCGGTATGTTGCTCGATAAGGATGGCAAGAAGAAACACTCTCGGCCGACATTCTCCGGACAGCAGATATTTGCTTTGGAGAAAACTTTTGAACAAACCAAGTACCTGGCAGGCCCAGAAAGAGCCCGCTTGGCCTATTCATTGGGAATGACGGAAAGCCAAGTAAAGGTAACTGCCAGAGCTCCGTTTTAGAATAAAATACTTTCCGGTTCATTGTTTTGTTTTTAGTTAGGTATATTTTAGTGTCATCTTTTATTAAACTTGCAATTATGTAAAATATACATTGCAGTCGACCCCGTGACTCTTATCCCCTAAGTTGCTAGACTGAGGTGTTTTGCATTAGCTTGTATAGAACGTATTTTCTGAAAAACGAGAAGTCTGAAACTTGAATATCTATCATTATTTACTTACATCAGTCCTCAAAGATTTGACAGAAAGCCACAAGTCTTATGCAGAACAGGCGAAAATATGATAAAATATTGTAATTTTGCAAAATTCTAGACAGTTATGAATTATGATTCAACCTATAATATGATTAAGCAGCTGGACTGCTGGCTGTGATTTGAAACACACAGATTTATTTTCTTTTAATAACTACACAGCGCTCATTTTTAAAACTCAATTATTTTATTATTTTTGTGAAAAATGTATACAGTTCATTAATGATAAACAGAAAATAAGACGTTTTACATAAGCATTTCACGTGATATAATTGTTCTAACAACATCTGCATCTTAAGCGCTCGCACATTCATACATAACAACTTTACTAATCATTATATTTAAGTCATAGTTCTGTAAGTTCCAATCATCACTATTTTACTATGAAATATTAAGTGCTCTGCATCCTTTAAACATGTTAGCCAAATAATGCAACCAACCACTGACCTAATCAAGTAACGGGCAGTCTTACCGATTACATTTGACTGATTTTTTTTTCCCGAAGCAATCCCTCAACTCACTATGAACGATTTAACCTTTCCCATTTTAGTTGTTGCCATTAAAAAGAACTCTTGTTTAGTTATCTGAGCTACGCAGTATTACATTTTCGACTTCTCTTTCTTTCTCTGTTTTTTTTTCTTTACTATCTGTGGTTGTGTGTAATGTTCTTTATTTTGATATTCTTAAACTGCTTAGCCAGCCATTCTAACGAAAATCCTTCGTGTGTGTTAGTAGAAGTAATGTGCACTTACATCCATACATTTGCAGACACAACGTAACTTTAGTTTTTGGAAGCTCTAAACTTCAATTGTAATTTTGACTGTACATGTTTACTAACTTACTGCCCTGCTATGTGTGTGTGTAGGTGTATGGGGAGGGGTATACATTTGCAGAGACTGAACATTTGTGTTTAACTGTCAGCTACCCCTGCTTTTGCAGAACGTCACTGATTTTGCTTCACGTGGTTGCCTTGCCTACTAAATTACTGAAAATTACACTCAATAAAGTAATTGTTCGGAAAATACAGGTTGATGTTGGCTTTATCAACTTTTAACTGAATTATAGCAATATTTAACGATTGTCCCTGATTCTGAGCCTTTGTCCGCCCCCCCCCCCCCCCCATTATTTTGGCTTTTTCCAGCATCCTCAAGCAAAGAAGTTGAGAGGTATGAATGTAGGACAGAGGCAAGACAGAAAAAAAAAACAGAAAGAACGAGAAGAGAAGCAGCTGAATCAATTACGTCTTTATATTTTTTCTGTGTATTGTGTATGTCACACTAGACAAGTTTTTGAAGACAGTATAATTCTTAGTTGTACAAAACAAAAGAAAACTCCGTTGTTGCATAGTAATGGCTGCTTTTTGATCCACGTCATTATACTTCTTGATTACTTCAACTTTCTTTGAGACATAATTATTCTGATGTCTTGTATTATTGACAAAGATCAGTTGGGTCTTGTTTGTCCTGAATAAATAACTAAACAAATAAATAAAATCGTGGCAACTTGAACGTTTGTGGATAGGCTTTTGCTCATAGTATCTCCCTGATTTCTTCAACAGGTCTGGTTTCAAAACAGGAGGACTAAATGGAGGAAAAGACATGCTGCTGAAATGGCATCAGCAAAAAAAAAGCACGATTCAGAGACTGAGAAACTTAAGGACAATTCAGACAACGAGGAAGATGACGAATATAACAAACCACTGGACCCCAATTCCGATGACGAAAAAATTACACGATTACTTAAAAAGCACAAAGCCGGAAGCTTACCCCTGCTGAGCCCTTGTAGTAATCATTCAGACACTTTGTGACCATGAAATGTCCTAAGGCACCTGCAAGCGATAGACTTTTTACTGAACCAGTGGCGCTTCAAAATCTAACTTAACCAGGGTATCAAAACTGTAAAGAGGAATTGTAAGTGGATGTTTAAAAGTAATGTGATGTACAGCAGAAATTGTATGTGAGATGTATATATTTTTACAGAATAAGTTATGAAATTATCTGGTCCTTTATCAGTTATCCCAACCCCATGCACAGTGTTTATGTTTATGTTTTTTAAGGGTGGATAATCAATTCTATTATTCCAACCTATCAAACATTTGTTACTTTTTATAGACTTAAGGTTTCAAACTTCAACAGCATTGTATATAGTGAAATTCAGATTTCAGATTTTTCGCTGTACAGCAGAAATGTAAAAAAGAAACTTTATTTTTTATTTTTAAAAATCATCCTACAATTTCCCTTTTATGGATCTTATGTTACCTACTGAAGGTTAAAAAAATCCAGAAAAATCATTCAGATACAAAATAGAAATTTATAATTTAGGTGGCATACAAAACAACATTTCATTCCCTACAAGTGGAGAGACTTTGTATTATTAATAAATTATTTAATAACTTACATTTATTTCACTTTGTTTATTGACTTGTGTTTTCATATGAGATTTTCTTCTGACCGCTTTCTAAATTTAATTTTGAGAACAAGCAAACAGTTGTTTTTTCAGAGCATTTAATGAATCTCCAGTCTTCGAACAGAAAATCTGTGGATTCAGTAAATGGCTTAAGAAGCATGTCGGAGTTTAGAAGTTTCCTAGAACATGGGTTGCTTGACGCATCAAACTGTAAGAGTTAGACGCGTTAGGGGGCCGTGTGATCGAGTTGCTTAATGAAGGCAACAGGTAAGCTCGTCTGTCAGCAGAGCATATTGTGGCTTGATGCTTCATATAAGAAACCGTCATAGTTTAATTGTACGGATTTATAATTCCACTCTGCACAAATTTAGCACAGCAAAGAATAATACTAGCCACTCTAATTTGCTGCAACAGTATTCTCCACCGATTCTTTAACAGTAATGTCCTGTCCAAGAGTTTTGTGAAGAAATATGCAACAGAGTTCACATCTTTATCTGCAAATGGTAAGCATTGTGCAGATGGCATTAAACATTGCATGTGGGGTTACATTTTCAGATGAACAACTGATTAAACATTATAAATGAGACATTAACTAATTCCACTGGTGCAATGATTTACCTAAGTGAATCATGGCATCATAACTGTACAAACGTGTATGTATGTGTGTGTATACATATATATATATATATATATATATATATATGACTGTATTTGTGAGAATACTAGTCAAGGCTAATAATTATGGGTTATTGTGCACATGTGTGACAAAAGTTGTCCTAAAAGTCCAGCACCCCCAAGGCTGAGTAAAAGTATTACAGTTTGTTAACATTTTCAAAGCGTCGAAAACGAAAATAATGGAAGAGGAATATGGAGAGTGAGGGAGATGAGGACATGTATTATCTGCTTATGTGTCAGGAGTAATCTACAAGACGGTGTCGGGGAGGGTAATAAGGCAGGAATGGATATTTTGTCTGTTCAGAGCTCTCGATAGTAAGGAGAAGCCTCGTGCATTCCTCCCAACTGTCCAGATTTTTACATAATGTCCAGATGTTTGCCTCATATGTTTGGTTTGTTCCTCATAATATTTGTGGTTTGTTGGCATATCATCGAGGATTAATATCACTAAGTAATGAAACATTTGAGTTTCAGAAGTCATGTCCTCCAGAAAATGCGTGCTAAAACAAACGCTGCTATTCTAGCAACTAAGTTTTTAAGAACAATATTTAAAATCTGTACATTTTTGGACATCTGTCCCCATTTTATTTTTTACTTTGTCCAGATTTTATTTTGTGGTAAGAGAATGAGAGGTGTGGTCTCGAGAGATGAAATGGTAGGGTTAATGAATATGGCTGGATGAATGGAAGAGAAAACTGGCACCAGAAATCATATGGGACAGAAATAAATATAGGACAAAGGAAACTGAGCAGTACTTAAAGTTTGGAGAGAGCAGGAGTTTTAAATGAGGCGAGAAACTATGGGACATGTGGCATGAGCAGATTGGACAAATGAATAAAAGGAAGGCCAGACAGGGACATTAGAGTTTTTGTGACACGTGTGTGTGTGTGTGTGTATGTACGTATATATGTATGTACAGAGAGAGAGAGAGAGAAAGATGGATAGCCTGTGTTTAGGGTAATGTATATCAGAACTATTGAGATATTACCTAGACACAAAATGCAGAAAGAAATACAAATTAATTTGAAAATAAGCTCTGAGATTTGCATTTTAGGGTGTCTCTGGATTGGTTACATATGCTGCCTTTGAACAAGGCAATGTTTCTGAACCCTTTAGTTGTCTTTAAAACTCAGGCTTGAATTTGGACAGTATGCTTGAGGAAATTGCGCTAGTCGTAAATTTGCCCGCGTCTTTAGTAATTAATTGCGCAGTACCGAATTGATAAAAAGGCCTAAAATGCACAAAGTTAGCAAACTCAGAACGCGACGATTTTTTTTAAATAAAAACAAATTAATGTTCATTATAAGTTCAAGTCATGGCAACCGCGCCAAAAAAAGTCGAATAGCTGTGGCGGTTGTAAGGCTCACTGTAGCAGTCGGATACAACTCCACGGCATTGGATTGATGTATAATGTTGTGTAACCATTAAACAGACACGTTACAGGACCACAACAATGCAAGTTTCGCTAGTTACAATAGCAATGAATTTCAGTACCTCTACCGCTAATTAACCAACAAACATCGCGTTGTTTACGAATTGCTCATAATTCGTTTAATACATTTCTTTTTCACTAAACCGCTGCTTTTTAAGATAACCCCTCAAGCACTGCATATGGCTCAGTATTTATTTTAGACGCAAAACGAAATGCCAATACTAATCGTGGAATTAACATATCCATAGACAAAATTGCATTCATGAGGGCTGCAAGCCTGCAAAGCACTTGCTGCCCTAGTAAAATGTTTGCATCCCGCAACACAGTCAAGTATGCATCCATTTATATTTCAGAATTATTGTACTGCTGCCATTAAAGAACTTATGGTTTATACAAAGTTCTGTGAAGACTATAAATACGAAAAAGGGGGTTGAAAAAAAGCAATGCTACTTGTGTTCCAGTCAGATTTTTGGAATCGTGTAGATGAAATACAGAATAAGCTGTTTCTTAACTTTCAAATGAACGTTTCTAACAGATTTTCCCTTAGGATAGGGATTTGTTCAGTTTGGGGTTGTGAAACTTATGTTAGCTACTTGGCATGATCCATTCGAAATAGTTTGCCCACGTATTTTACTGTATGATTTAATTACATTTTCATAACTTCTCACAAGCATGCACATCCCTGTGAAATCCACAACAAATTAAACAAACATGAGCCAGAACAATACATATCTACTATCAGACTAACTTTTGACATCGGCACTTTAATAATAACAGCAAACATTGTCATGTGATCTACAAAATGACATTGGAAACGACTATCCGGCTTTGAAGAGGATGAAGCATATCTTTCAACTGCCTAGATTTCTGTCTTATATTTTTGGTCCGTTCTTCATAAAATTTGTGGTTTTCAGGCAAACCACTGAGAACTGAAGTTACTAAATAATGACAGACATTTGAACTTTAGGTTTCATGTCCTTCTGAAAATGCATGCTTAAAGCAAAACCAGTTATTATAGCAACTTTCTAGGTTTATAAGAGCGACATTTAAAACCTGTCCCTATTTTTGGTGCTTCCCCCTCCCCCATTATTTTTGGATCTATCCAGATTTCTTGAGCTAAGTGGTTGAGCGGTATAGGATGTAGCAATATGCAGTTAAACCCTGTATTTTAATTTTTGTGTGTCTATTAAAAAAACGAAAAATAGTGACATTGTTGTGTAAAACAAGCTTGATTATAAGTCACCCTGCGCAATTTGCTTAAACACTCTCTATACAGTCTTTGGGCCTAAGACAGAAAATTGTTTTTGTTTATTTTCGGTTTGGAAAATATCTGTGGAAGTGTGTTTGACCCCCCCCCCCCCACACACACACACCGAAAAAAGGGCAGTGGGCCTGTATAGTAAATTCAATGTTTATGTTGTATGCAATAAGCAAGTCCATTCCTATTTACCTTTAGGCATCTTGTTGGGTTACTGTATGACCGCTAATGTGCACAGCTTTACAGTGTGCTCTGCCCATTGTTGAAGTATAGGTTAAGACTAATAGCAGTATTGACTTCAAAATACCTGCGCACTTGAGACTTTGCCTTTCAGCAATAACCTATCTGTGATAAAGGGAAAAACGAGTATGGAACAGGATAATAATAATAATAATAATAATAATAATAATAATATACAATGGTCTATAGAAGGCAGGATTGACTGAAAAAAAAACTTGAGTTAAGCAGTGGAGCATCGGGCTGGTTCTCTGGTTTGTTATGTGCACATTATGGCAACCAAGATTACAGATCGATACCCCCGATTGTGACATTTAGCACACATCGATTTGATGTAGGCCTATGGCACTTTCTTTCTCGGCGTGGTATTTTTAAAACTGTCACTGTTGGTCATCTGCCTCAGTGGTCTCTGTTATTAAGCAAGATAATGTCTTCGGGAAGAGTAATTCATTCAAAATTTACAAAAGTTATATCAAATTAAATATTTTTATGTGTTCCTTTATATGAAGTTACTTATCTTCTTAAACACAAGGAAAAACAAACAAACAAACAAAACAAACAGCGTCTGATCGTGGATGAAACGTACCAATACTTTAAAGCGGGAGGAAAGAAAGACACTGTAATCACCTTCTCAGTAGCAGTGTATCATCAATAAAATGCTGTTTTTTGAAAAAAAAAAGTGTAAAAATTAACACCTACCTGCACTTTCATCTTTGAGAATAACAAATGGAAGAACAGTGCTACCATAACTGAGTATATGACTACCTTCAGAACCTTTTAAGAATTCCCGAAACCAAATGAATTTCAGCCAGTTATGCCTGGCTTCCTCATGGCGTTTAGTAATTGTTGTATTGGGTTTAAACTCGGCAGAAACTTCGGAAGAGCACTTTCCTAATTTTTTTTTGTCTTCTGTTAACTAAAGGTAGAAAACACCTTCGCAATCTTGCCTATACCGCATTTGTTGCTAAAACGCAAACTTTTTTTGCGGGAAGCTAGGCATACTCATTACACTCTTGGAAGTACAACTATTTTCATTACCACCCGCCCTTTCCATTTATGCTCTTTTACTTTTTTGCAACTTTTAGCATATTAAAATCAAACGCGAGGCAGAAGAACTTAACCACTGATTCAATCTTCTGATTTTCCGGAATATCCACTATTTCTGTTCATCATTTTGCTCTGTATCTCTTAAAATCAAATGCTTTTAAATAAAATACAGTGGCTTGTATGCAATAATAATGATAGTTATTACAGTTACCTATTTATTTTATTTTAGAAAATACATGCCAATTTCAGGTCTTGTAGTCTGTAAACATTTTAATTCAGGAATAATAATAATAAGTATAGACGTTTACCCCTGATTTTGTTGGCTTTGCTCCTGATTCTAATATCCATGGATTTCCCAACAGTAATCATTTTAAAGTTAAAGAAGGTGACTTTCTGGGGTAAAAAACAGTACCTAAATGGGTGGTAGGGGTTATCACTTTAAGTATACAACGGTAGCAGACATTTCTGTGTTCATCACGGCTTTAAGTTGTGTGTGACTTCACTTACCGAAGTAGAAATTAACAACAAACGAATACAAAGATCACGTTGTAATCCAGTTGATGTACTACGTGTGTGTGTATGTGTGTCGAACCCCAAACTGTAGGCTCACCGTTTAGCTCTCACATACTAACCCCTCCTAAAACTAACCATCTTACTAACCCCTCCTAAAACTAGTCATTTTAGAAGGAAAGGTAGTGGCTTACATGTAATAAATAATGAAAATAATTAGAGCTACAGACGTCTTTTACTTAAGATGTATGTTACTTCACATTCTCTATCAACGTCTCAAGTTATTAGTATTAATATTTTAAAAAGTGTCTCTGATTATTTCTGGCTTTATCCATGATTCTGGTGGAAATCAGTAGAGAGCTATGGTGTGTGAAAAAGATATCTCCTAAGTGTTTAACTTTGCCTAAACATTTTGTCCCTCAGTCCCTCCTAAAATTGGACATTTTTTTCTATTTGAAACAAAAAGTGGTGGGGCATGCCTCTCAGTTTCTTCTTACAAGCATTATGGATGAAGCCAAAAATAAATGGGGTTGGGTGGAGTAAAGGCCCGAAATCAGCGATTATTTTAAAATATTACTCCAACTCACTTAAAATGTTAAAATAACAACAGATGCTTTCATCAACATGTATTTTCTGAACAGTAAAGTATGAAGTATTTAACGTTATTGACTGACTGCAATTCTTAGCAATTTACCAGAGAATTAGAAGTTGCAGAGAAACATGACAAAATATGAGGTGAATGCAAAGTCAGGGAAATTGAGAGGTATGTGACAGATTACTATCACTAAACGCTGATAATCATTACAATTACCTGAGAAAAAAATCATTCACACTGTCTTGTTCTATCAATGCTCTAAGGTAATACTTTGTAAAGAATAGTGTCTATAAACTGAAACCTTTTTAACCATTGTTAGCTTTGTCTTTCATTTTGGAAATAAAACATTGAAAGCTATTTTGCGTGTGTGTGCGGTACAGGCGAGCGTATATTTGCAAGGCAAACCGTCATCTGTCATTGGGTTGGCAGCAGCATCTTTGAATTGTTAGGACTTCAGGCTCATTGACTTTGGGGCATTCCGGTTCTACAAATCATCAGGAACCTGTTACTCAAAACAAATAATTCTTCAGTTAAGTTTCAAAGGAAGAGGAGGACAGTGTCCATTTCCTTAAAGCGACAGTGAGGCGCAATATAAAATACTGGGCAATAACTGATGATGACAAGTAAATGATCTTAAATTAAATAAATATCTACTGCAGTTCTTTGTACATTGATCAATTAAATAAAGCCCACAATATTCTGGATAGATACGTTTAATAATAAAATCACTTGCGAGCTTTGTATACAGCATATGCCAAAATACATCTTCCATTGCACATAAGACAGGAATCATGGTTCTATCACAATTTCAGTGACTGTTTCAGATTGGAGTCCATTTCCAAGAGTTGGGATTTATTGGTTATAGAATCAACTTGTATGTTGAAAAAAAAATCACACCTTGTTTTTCTGTGTCAGTTGTAATGCTTTAAAGTCCTACACAAATCTGTAGTACAGGTAACAACATTTATGGGGGGAAAAAAACACTCAACATATGAAGTCATACCCCTCAGCAGATAGTTTTGCTATAGTTTGTACCTCACAAAATGAGAAGCTCCAAACTAAATAAAATTAAAAAAACAAAACCTCCTATATTGCATAAGATAGTCTATACTTTGAATGATTTAATATATGCAACCAAAAGATAAATGGTTCTGTCATACAAGGACAGAATGCAGCATATGAAATGCAAGGCAACCCTGCAAATTAAATATACCAACTTCGAGATCACACTATATTGAGGAAAATGGAAGTAATGCCCACATCTGCGTGAACTGGCCGGTGGGGGATGCACGTACAGTGTCACCATATGCCTACCTATACAATTGTTTTATAGCTATTAAGACATCTCTAAAGCAGTAAGCAAAATTTTGAAAATAGATGCTTTACCACACTGTCTTCATAAAATATGTACTTTTGTTTCTTCTATGTCATGATTTGATTTCAAATCACTTACAGTTTTTTCCAGTTATTGTTTTATATATTTTACAGTGGATGGCAGTGCTAAAAGTGAAAATTCATCCCAGCATTATTTCTTTTGGCAGTGCTGAGTAGAATATACAAGGCAACTTCGCCATGTGGCCATTTACACATTGCCAGTACCACACTTAGACCTTACCTCCTTTTTCCAAGGAAAAATAAGCCATTTATATCAGGGTGAATTTATGAATACCCATCCAATTGTCTAATCCCTACATTGCTTGATATGGAGATGAAATTTGAGCCAGAGGAGGAGTAGTCACTGCATAAGTCCATATGAACAACATAAACTCCAGGCTATATGCAGAGGTCAAGTTTCTCACATACAGACAGCAACATCATTTACTTTGAATTCAACTTTATACAACAGGTGTGAATGTGAAAATGGTTTCAAACTACTGCCAAGTCATATGCAGGATGTTATTTTATTTACTGAATTTTTTATTTTTCTGAGTTCTGCTTCTGAATGACAAGTTGAAAAAATTGGCTATCTCTGTTCAGGGATTAAAACCACATGGTGTCAACATATTTAGAAAAGCTTAGTTTCAAATTCAGACTTCTTAAAGTGCTTGAAAACTAAATAATAAAATAGTAATAATCATAAAATAAACAAACAAAATAACTCCGCATGAATGAAATGAGAATGCACATATAGGTAGCAATTCATGGAACCATATAGCACTGTAAGTCTTCAGATGAAAATGCACAGGAAGAGGCTGTGTGCAAATTAGGTATAATTGCATGCAAATAAATAAGCACAGTCTAAAAGGGTATGCAAATAAGTATAAGTGGAAGAAAATTACAATTAATAGTCATCAGGAGTGAAATGATGCAGGTGCTTACATCTGAGTAGAAAGGCAAAAGACATTAGGTGTTCTAACCAGAATGTTGACAGCACACTTGCAGCAGATATATGCACCATTTGCTTAGGTCATGCAGCAGTCTTGTATTTGACTTACACCAGACGTGCAGGTCCAGGACCAGCTTTCCATTGATACAGACATTATATGGACACTGGTTGACAGGTATGCCCAACAAACTGAAACTGGAGGAATGCATGGACTTCCTTCACTCATGGTTGCAGAGATACATGTAGCATTTACCCCACTGGCTACAGAGATACTTAAGAGAGAAAATGGGGGACACCTTAATTACTTCACATGTGGCAGCCTGTAGAATACTTAGACTGTTCCCTGATGCATTGTTTCCACTTGTGGATGAGCAAAACCATTTCCCCAAGATACCAGAGCAGAGAGCCATCACCAATTCATGGTTCATACGATATCACCTTTCTATCTGAAGAGCTGGGAGGCTTTAATTGTATCCATGTGCCAATAAAGGTTTACCCAATATCCACAGTTAACATTACATCAATAGGCAGTACCATTCTGTCAAATGCCAGGTGGCATGTGACAAACAGTAGCAAATAACCCATGTATCCACACAGCTCTGGCAGTACCTGTGATTCGTTCATACAGCATACAAATCTTCTCTATTACTACTTCCTGAATGGAGATATCTCATAGGTATACCTGTTAGTAAGTGCAGAGAATGCATGGCTGAACAAGAGTACATTGTTCACACTCCAAACAGGCTCATGGTGAGCATATTTTCTGCCTGCTAAAGTGACAGTTCCACTGCCTGGACACTTTTGGGGGACACTGCAGTGTGCATCTGTGACAGCTTTCTAGATATTTGTGACATGCTGCAGTGTCTCTGTCCATTGCTGCATCTACCAGCCTCTTCTACAGCCCCTGGACTATCTCGGCCATAAGGCTAGTGCCAAAGTGAACCTAAGGGCATCTGGATGGGGTCGTGCTTCTGATTGCTTCTACTATGTGATTATTATTTTTCATTTATGACCTACTCCTTGGTCCCCCCCTGCTTTCACCTATTTACATCCAAGGACTATGACCCTGTATGAACTATGGCTCCCCATACAGAATTCCTAGAAAAAATGCCTTCTCCTGGGATGGGTATGCTCACCCTCCCTGCCAACACCTCAGATATTTGAGCTGCTAATCACACCTGAGTCACCAGGGCTATAGTAAGGGTTTTATCTCTGAATGTTACAGTGCTGACTCTAAAATATGTTTTGAGACCCCATCCAGTTATCATATTGCATTTTCTTTAATTAATTAATTTCTAATTTGTTAACTTGGTAAATAAGCTGGTCTATGGGATGGAATGGTGACTTCAATAGACATATGAGCAATTTAATGTATTCAACTAAACAGCATATTTTTGAGATCTAGGAGATAACAGAAGTGTTCACAGAAAACTCTTATATATACATGAAGGACATACAAACTTCATGCAGACAGTAAACAGAAGTCAGGACTGTACCCTAGACTCAGAATGTGGAGCTGTTTGGCTAAGATTCTACCACAAAATTACCATGCTGCCTATACCTTACCATGCAGATGCCTTGATGTATCACCAAAAGATATTACAGAGGAAAATACCTTCCTTGACTGATGAATCCCAAGAAAAGGCATGCACTTTTGGTGCTTATCTTGAGCATTGCCTTTTGCTTACAGTTGAACAAAGAAACTCTAGCTCGATGCAGCTAGTGAGAAGACCAAAATAGTTTAAAATCCGAAAACATCAAAACTGGGCAGAAACACATTTGTACATAGACAGCAATGAAGTTTATGCATTTTACACAGACTTTCTAAAACTAAATATACTTGTGTACATACATATATACATATAAAACAAATGGCACTGCAAAGTAGAAAACTTTGAACAACCACAGTCTAACTTCAGAGCTTTTATCCTTGAAGTACGAGGAATGGACTTGAGGATAAGGTCAACCTTCCTTTTATGGGTTGTTCCTTGTGAGTTGGAAGAGACAACTTAAAAAGGGTTAACTCTTTGGATGCTGCTGAGATGTTTCAGCCATGTCCTGCCTCTGCTGATGAGAAGAGAAAGATCTTCAGCTGAAAGACATGTTGAAGAAGGAGACATTAACCTGAGGTCTCATCTCCCTTAATTGGTGGTAGCTCAGGTGGATGCTAAAGATCCCCTATCACTTATCAAAATGATTAGTCATATTTTATTAAACAAAGTCAAATACACAATGCATAACAAACCTACAAGACTGAAGTAACTGAAAGCTCATACTCAGGATACCAGTCAGTAAAAATTACTGCATTCTGATTGTAATTGTAAATTAACTTCATAACACATTTATACAAAGAAAAACCTCTCCCTTTATCATAAGACAAGTTAGGAAAAACATATGCCCAAATGTCTACCTACCACTACTACTCCTAAATGTCCTCTCTGAGCTGAATCTATGTCAATCTACTCTTGCCTGATTCCAGGGCTACCTAACTGGGCACCAGTAAGTAGTATATTGGCAAAAAAGCCATCACCCCTTCCTCCAGTGAACCTAGGAGTTCCCCAAGGCTCTATACTAGGTACCATCTTCTTCTCAATATTACAAACAACCTCTATACCTCAGCCCTGCATGCCACAGTCATTCAGTACACATGATTCTACGGTGATTTGTGCTGACACTATCTTACAAGAACTACAAACATAAGAGTCCTTCCTAGCAGTAGAAACCTGGTTAGCAAACTCCCATCTAATTCTAAACCCCCCCCCCAAAACAAACTCATGCTATTCCATCCCACTAAAGCTACTGCACCCTCCACATTCAACATTGTATCATCAAACAATACCATAATCTCACCCTCACCTCACACCAAACCTCTGGGGGATAAGATAGACAACAGCATGAGATTTCACATCCACATTTCCCAAACCATTAAAAAGTACACAACAATTGATACATTGTGTAGGAATAAGCACTATCTTACAAAAAACACAAAATCTACTTAGCTCTATGCATCACCCATATTCATCAACCTTAGAAAAACTGAGTTAGCAAAACTAGACCCCCTGATATAATAAAATTGCCAGCTTTGCCACAAATTGACCTTTAGGTCACAGCACTGTACAGCCCTCAAACAGCTCAACTGGTTTGAATTTCCTCAGGTCCTATTCTTTAACCAATTAACCATGGCCCAGAAAATCTTCTACCAACCAAAGAAAATACCTGCTCTGCAAAACCTACTATAACCACACTCCAGTGCCAGAGCTCTACACTCTAGCAATAAACCACTTATAAAAATATCTGCAGCCAACAATCTGGCTGGAGAATCCTTCTTTTCAAACTACATAGCCAAAATCTGGAACACACTACCTCCTAAGATAACATCTACCACAGCCTTAGCTCACTTTAAAAAAAATGTTAAAAACTCACTTATCCAACAACTTGCTATGCCCAAGCATTGCTCCTGATTAAAACTGTCTCTTTCAGCTAATAGTATGTCTCTCTATATACACCTAGACTTTTCAAACTCTGATGATGAAGTAAAACTGTTGATACAATCCTTAAACAGGTATTCCATCTACTTTGCTATAGTAGTTATAAAATGTTTATAATTTAATCCCCATTTTACTTACACAAAATGTGCACCTGAATGTGTCTACATCTGTTCATCTGTATGTAACGCTTTGTACTACATCATGTACTCAGTTGTTTTGTAACTTGTATGTAATATGTGGAGCTTTTCTCCTTGTGCCGCCACTGAAAAAGAACCTATGCCCAGTTGGACCTCCCAAGTAATCAAATGTAAAATAAATAAATAAACACCAGGGGTCTGTCAGTCTATAAAGACATATACATCCTAGAAACTCCAGTCCCATGCCAAATTATCCCATCCCCTAACTGATCTCACAGTCAGACAGTTTATTGCAAAAAATAATCACTTAATGCAACAATCCACCAATTTCTATATAATACAAAGGAAGAATGACATTCCCTAAGAGGCAAGGCAAGAAAGGAAAGACCACTTCTTTCTATCCAGCCAACATATACCTTTTAATTTTCACTGTATACATTATTACTGCTGTGACCATGACCTTGTGGTATAGCTGGAAACCCAAAAGAAGAATGCTGGTACACAAGGACTGTTCAACCCTGGTACTACATAGCTATGCTCCAGGATCTACACAGCCACTTCTGATTCTTATGAATTGAGTGTTTTAAAACCACCACCACTTTTTCCTGGAAAGCACAAGGTCCAAGGCCACAAAGTTCAATGATCCACCACAAGACAGCCATCCCGATCTTTACTTCCTCAGGAGCAAAACCATCTTCTATTTTAAATATACCAAGACAAATAAATGGCACGTTTTGCAACAATCGTTTACAGGAACAGTACCTTGTCATCAGGAAAACTCATAACAACAAACCATTGCAACAATCATTTACAGGAACAGTACCTTGTCATCAGGAAAACTCATAACAAACCATTGCAACAATCATTTACAGGAACAGTACCTTGTCATCAGGAAAACGTGTAACAACAAACCATTGCAACAATCATTTACAGGAACAGTACCTTGTCATCAGAAAAACTCATAATAACAAACCATTGCAACAATCATTTACAGGAACAGTACCTTGTCATCAGGAAAACTCATAACAAACCATTGCAACAATCATTTACAGGAACAGTACCTTGTCATCAGGAAAACGTGTAACAACAAACCATTGCAACAATCGTTTACAGGAACAGTACCTTGTCATCAGGAAAACTCATAACAACAAACCATTGCAGCAATCATTTACAGGAACAGTACCTTGTCATCAGGAAAACTCATAACAAACCATTGCAACAATCATTTACAGGAACAGTACCTTGTCATCAGGAAAACGTGTAACAACAAACCATTGCAACAATCATTTACAGGAACAGTACCTTGTCATCAGAAAAACTCATAATAACAAACCATTGCAACAATCATTTACAGGAACAGTACCTTGTCATCAGGAAAACTCATAACAACAAACCATTGTAACAATCATTTACAGGAACAGTACTTTGTCATCAGGAAAACTCATAACAACAAACCATTGCAACAATCATTTACAGGAACAATACCTTGTCATCAAGAAATCTCATAACAACAAACCATTGCAACAATCATTTACAGGAACAGTACTTTGTCATCAGGAAAACTCATAACAACAAACCATTGCAACAATCATTTACAGGAACAGTACCTTGTCATCAAGAAATCTCATAACAACAAACCATTGCAACAATCATTTACAGGAACAGTACTTTGTCATCAGGAAAACTCATAACAACAAACCATTGCAACAATCATTTACAGGAACAGTACCTTGTCATCAGAAAAGCTCATAACAACAAACCATTGCAACAATCATTTACAGGAACAGTACCTTGTCATCAGGAAAACTCATAACAACAAACCATTGTAACAATCATTTACAGGAACAGTACTTTGTCATCAGGAAAACTCATAACAACAAACCATTGCAACAATCATTTACAGGAACAATACCTTGTCATCAAGAAATCTCATAACAACAAACCATTGCAACAATCATTTACAGGAACAGTACTTTGTCATCAGGAAAACTCATAACAACAAACCATTGCAACAATCATTTACAGGAACAATACCTTGTCATCAAGAAATCTCATAACAACAAACCATTGCAACAATCATTTACAGGAACAGTACTTTGTCATCAGGAAAACTCATAACAACAAACCATTGCAACAATCATTTACAGGAACAGTACCTTGTCATCAGAAAAGCTCATAACAACAAACCATTGCAAAAATCATTAACAGGAACAATACCTTGTCATCAAGAAAGCTCATAACAACAAACCATTGCAACAATCATTTACAGGAACAGTACTTTGTCATCAGGAAAACTCATAACAACAAACAATTGCAACAATCATTTACAGGAACAGTACCTTGTCATCAGGAAAACTCATAACAACAAACCATTGTAACAATCATTTACAGGAACAGTACATTGTCATCAGGAAAACTCATAACAACATGCCATTGCAACAATCATTTACAGGAACAATACCTTGTCATCAAGAAAGCTCATTACAACAAACCATTGCAACAATCATTTACAGGAACAGTACTTTGTCATCAGGAAAACACATAACAACAAACCATTACAACAATCATTTACAGGAACAGTACCTTGTCATCAGGAAAACTCATAGGTCATAGCTCATAGGTTAGTACTAGGCTAACTGCACTTTTGGGCCATTTGAAGCCTAGCCAGTTACCCCATGTGAGAATCAAACCATGCACCTTGTGTCTTTAAGGTAAATACCTTAACCATTATGCCGTCCTCCCACCCGGGTGGGAAATAAACACCAGGGGTCACAACCATTTACAGGAACAGTACCTTGACATCAGGAAAACTCATAACAACAAACCATTGCAACAATCATTTACAGGAACAGTACCTTGTCATCAGGAAAACTCATAACAACAAACCATTGCAACAATCATTTACAGGAACAGTACCTTGTCATCAGGAAAACTCATAACAACAAACCATTGTAACAATCATTTACAGGAACAGTACTTTGTCATCAGGAAAACTCATAACAACAAACCATTGCAGCAATCATTTACAGGAACAGTACCTTGTCATCAAGAAAGCTCATAACAACAAACCATTGCAACAATCATTTACAGGAACAGTACTTTGTCATCAGGAAAACTCATAACAACAAACCATTACAACAACCTTGTCATCAGGAAAACTCATAGGTCATAGCTCATAGGTTAGTACTAGGCTAACTGCACTTTTGGGCCATTTGAAGCCTAGCCAGTTACTCCATGTGAGAATCAAACCATGCCCCTTGTGTCTTTAAGGTAAATACCTTAACCATTATGCCGTCCTCCCACCCGGGTGGGAAATAAACACCAGGGGTCACAACCATTTACAGGAACAGTACCTTGACATCAGGAAAACTCATAACAACAAACCATTGCAACAATCATTTATAGGAACAGTACCTTGTCATCAGGAAAACTCATAACAACAAACCATTGCAGCAATCATTTACAGGAACAGTACCTTGTCATCAAGAAAACTCATAACAACAAACCATTGTAACAATCATTTACATGAACAGTACATTGTCATCAGGAAAACTCATAAAACAAACCATTGCAACAATCATTTACAGGAACAATACCTTGTCATCAAGAAAGCTCATAACAACAAACCATTGCAACAATCATTTACAGGAACAGTACTTTGTCATCAGGAAAACTCATAACAACAAACCATAGCAACAATCATTTACAGGAACAGTACCTTGTCATCAGAAAAGCTCATAACAACAAACCATTGCAACAATCATTTACATGAACAGTACCTTGACATCAGGAAAACTCATAACAACAAACCATTGCAACAATCATTTACATGAACAGTACCTTGTCATCAGGAAAGCTCATAACAAACCATTGCAACAATCATTTACAGGAACAGTACCTTGTCATCAGGAAAGCTCATAACAACAAACCATTGCAACAATCATTTACAGGAACAGTACCTTGTCATCAGGAAAACTCATAACAACAAACCATTGCAACAATCATTTACAGGAACAGTACTTTGCCATCAGGAAAACTCATAACAACAAACCGTTGCAACAATCATTTACAGGAACAATACCTTGTCATCAAGAAAGCTCATAACAACAAACCATTGCAACAATCATTTACAGGAACAGTACTTTGTCATCAGGAAAACTCATAACAACAAACAATTGCAACAATCATTTACAGGAACAGTACCTTGTTATCAGAAAAGCTCATAACAACAAACCATTGCAAAAATCATTTACAGGAACAGTACCTTGTCATCAGGAAAACTCATAACAACAAACCATTGTAACAATCATTTACAGGAACAGTACATTGTCATCAGGAAAACTCATAACAACATACCATTGCAACAATCATTTACAGGAACAATACCTTGTCATCAAGAAAGCTCATAACAACAAACCATTGCAACAATCATTTACAGGAACAGTACTTTGTCATCAGGAAAACTCATAGGTCATAGCTCATAGGTTAGTACTAGGCTAACTGCACTTTTGGGCCATTTGAAGCCTAGCCAGTTACCCCATGTGAGAATCAAACCATGCACCTTGTGTCTTTAAGGTAAATACCTTAACCATTATGCCGTCCTCCCACCCGGGTGGGAAATAAACACCAGGGGTCACAACCATTTACAGGAACAGTACCTTGACATCAGGAAAACTCATAACAACAAACCATTGCAACAATCATTTATAGGAACAGTACCTTGTCATCAGGAAAACTCATAACAACAAACCATTGCAGCAATCATTTACAGGAACAGTACCTTGTCATCAAGAAAACTCATAACAACAAACCATTGTAACAATCATTTACATGAACAGTACATTGTCATCAGGAAAACTCATAAAAACAAACCATTGCAACAATCATTTACAGGAACAATACCTTGTCATCAAGAAAGCTCATAACAACAAACCATTGCAACAATCATTTACAGGAACAGTACTTTGTCATCAGGAAAACTCATAACAACAAACCATAGCAACAATCATTTACAGGAACAGTACCTTGTCATCAGAAAAGCTCATAACAACAAACCATTGCAACAATCATTTACATGAACAGTACCTTGACATCAGGAAAACTCATAACAACAAACCATTGCAACAATCATTTACATGAACAGTACCTTGTCATCAGGAAAGCTCATAACAAACCATTGCAACAATCATTTACAGGAACAGTACCTTGTCATCAGGAAAGCTCATAACAACAAACCATTGCAACAATCATTTACAGGAACAGTACCTTGTCATCAGGAAAACTCATAACAACAAACCATTGCAACAATCATTTACAGGAACAGTACTTTGCCATCAGGAAAACTCATAACAACAAACCGTTGCAACAATCATTTACAGGAACAATACCTTGTCATCAAGAAAGCTCATAACAACAAACCATTGCAACAATCATTTACAGGAACAGTACTTTGTCATCAGGAAAACTCATAACAACAAACAATTGCAACAATCATTTACAGGAACAGTACCTTGTTATCAGAAAAGCTCATAACAACAAACCATTGCAAAAATCATTTACAGGAACAGTACCTTGTCATCAGGAAAACTCATAACAACAAACCATTGTAACAATCATTTACAGGAACAGTACATTGTCATCAGGAAAACTCATAACAACATACCATTGCAACAATCATTTACAGGAACAATACCTTGTCATCAAGAAAGCTCATAACAACAAACCATTGCAACAATCATTTACAGGAACAGTACTTTGTCATCAGGAAAACTCATAGGTCATAGCTCATAGGTTAGTACTAGGCTAACTGCCCTTTTGGGCCATTTGAAGCCTAGCCAGTTACCCCATGTGAGAATCAAACCATGCACCTTGTGTCTTTAAGGTAAATACCTTAACCATTATGCCGTCTTCCCACCCGGGTGGGAAATAAACACCAGGGGTCACAACCATTTACAGGAACAGTACCTTGACATCAGGAAAACTCATAACAACAAACCATTGCAACAATCATTTACAGGAACAGTACCTTGTCATCAGGAAAACTCATAACAACAAACCATTGCAACAATCATTTACAGGAACAGTACCTTGTCATCAGGAAAACTCATAACAACAAACCATTGCAACAATCATTTACAGGAACAATACCTTGTCATCAAGAAAGCTCATAACAACAAACCATTGCAACAATCATTTACAGGAACAGTACTTTGTCATCAGGAAAACTCATAACAACAAACCGTTGCAACAATCATTTACAGGAACAGTACCTTGCCATCAGAAAAGCTCATAACAACAAACCATTGCAAAAATCATTAACAGGAACAATACCTTGTAATCAAGAAAGCTCATAACAACAAACCATTGCAACAATCATTTACAGGAACAGTACTTTGTCATCAGGAAAACTCATAACAACAAACAATTGCAATAATCATTTACAGGAACAGTACCTTGTCATCAGAAAAGCTCATAACAACAAACCATTGCAAAAATCATTTACAGGAACAGTACCTTGTCATCAGGAAAACTCATAACAACAAACCATTGTAACAATCATTTACAGGAACAGTACATTGTCATCAGGAAAACTCATAACAACATACCATTGCAACAATCATTTACAGGAACAATACCTTGTCATCAAGAAAGCTCATAACAAACCATTGCAACAATCATTTACAGGAACAGTACTTTGTCATCAGGAAAACTCATAACAACAAACCATTACAACAATCATTTACAGGAACAATACCTTGTCATCAAGAAAGCTCATAACAACAAACCATTGCAACAATCATTTACAGGAACAGTACTTTGTCATCAGGAAAACTCATAACAACAAACCATTGCAACGATCATTTACAGGAACAGTACCTTGTCATCAGAAAAGCTCATAACAACAAACCATTGCAAAAATCATTTACAGGAACAGTACCTTGTCATCATGAAAGTTCATAACAACAAACCATTGCAACAATCATTTACAGGAACAATACCTTGTCATCAGGAAAGCTCATAACAACAAACCATTGCAACAATCATTTACAGGAACAGTACTTTGTCATCAGGAAAACTCATAACAACAAACCATTGCAACAACCATTTACAGGAACAGTACCTTGACATCAGGAAAACTCATAACAACAAACCATTGCAACAATCATTTACATGAACAGTACCTTGTCATCAGGAAAGCTCATAACAAACCATTGCAACAATCATTTACAGGAACAGTACTTTGTCATCAGGAAAGCTCATAACAAACCATTGCAACAATCATTTACAGGAACAGTACTTTGTCATCAGGAAAACTCATAACAACAAACCATTGCAACAATCATTTACAGGAACAGTACCTTGTCATCAGGAAAACTCATAACAACAAACCATTGCACAAATCATTAACAGGAACAATATCTTGTCATCAAGAAAGCTCATAACAACAAACCATTGCAACAATCATTTACAGGAACAGTACTTTGTCATCAGGAAAACTCATAACAACAAACAATTGCAACAATCATTTACAGGAACAGTACCTTGTCATCAGGAAAACTCATAACAACAAACCATTGTAACAATCATTTACAGGAACAGTACATTGTCATCAGGAAAACTCATAACAACATACCATTGCAACAATCATTTACAGGAACAATACCTTGTCATCAAGAAAGCTCATAACAACAAACCATTGCAACAATCATTTACAGGAACAGTACTTTGTCATCAGGAAAACTCATAACAACAAACCATTACAACAATCATTTACAGGAACAGTACCTTGTCATCAGGAAAACTCATAGGTCATAGCTCATAGGTTAGTACTAGGCTAACTGCACTTTTGGGCCATTTGAAGCCTAGCCAGTTACCCCATGTGAGAATCAAACCATGCACCTTGTGTCTTTAAGGTAAATACCTTAACCATTATGCCATCCTCCCACCCGGGTGGGAAATAAACACCAGGAGTCACAACCATTTACAGGAACAGTACCTTGACATCAGGAAAACTCATAACAACAAACCATTGCAACAATCATTTACAGGAACAGTACCTTGTCATCAGGAAAACTCATAACAACAAACCATTGCAGCAATCATTTACAGGAACAGTACCTTGTCATCAGGAAAACTCATAACAACAAACCATTGTAACAATCATTTACATGAACAGTACATTGTCATCAGGAAAACTCATAAAAACAAACCTATGCAACAATCATTTACAGGAACAATACCTTGTCATCAAGAAAGCTCATAACAACAAACCATTGCAACAATCATTTACAGGAACAGTACTTTGTCATCAGGAAAACTCATAACAACAAACCATAGCAACAATCATTTACAGGAACAGTACCTTGTCATCAGAAAAGCTCATAACAACAAACCATTGCAACAATCATTTACAGGAACAGTACCTTGTCATCAGAAAAGCTCATAACAACAAACCATTGCAACAACCATTTACAGGAACAGTACCTTGACATCAGGAAAACTCATAACAACAAACCATTGCAACAATCATTTACATGAACAGTACCTTGACATCAGGAAAACTCATAACAACAAACCATTGCAACAATCATTTACATGAACAGTACCTTGTCATCAGGAAAGCTCATAACAAACCATTGCAACAATCATTTACAGGAACAGTACCTTGTCATCAGGAAAGCTCATAACAACAAACCATTGCAACAATCATTTACAGGAGCAGTACCTTGTCATCAGGAAATCTCATAACAACAAACCATTGCAACAATCATTTACAGGAACAGTACTTTGCCATCAGGAAAACTCATAACAACAAACCGTTGCAACAATCATTTACAGGAACAATACCTTGTCATCAAGAAAGCTCATAACAACAAACCATTGCAACAATCATTTACAGGAACAGTACTTTGTCATCAGAAAAACTCATAACAACAAACAATTGCAACAATCATTTACAGGAACAGTACCTTGTCATCAGAAAAGCTCATAACAACAAACCATTGCAAAAATCATTTACAGGAACAGTACCTTGTCATCAGGAAAACTCATAACAACAAACCATTGTAACAATCATTTACAGGAACAGTACATTGTCATCAGGAAAACTCATAACAACATACCATTGCAAAAATCATTTACAGGAACAATACCTTGTCATCAAGAAAGCTCATAACAACAAACCATTGCAACAATCATTTGCAGGAACAGTACTTTGTCATCAGGAAAACTCATAGCAACAAACCATTACAACAATCATTTACAGGAAGAGTACCTTGTCATCAGGAAAACTCATAGGTCATAGCTCATAGGTTAGTACTAGGCTAACTGCCCTTTTGGGCCATTTGAAGCCTAGCCAGTTACCCCATGTGAGAATCAAACCATGCACCTTGTGTCTTTAAGGTAAATACCTTAACCATTATGCCGTCCTCCCACCCGGGTGGGAAATAAACACCAGGGGTCACAACCATTTACAGGAACAGTACCTTGACATCAGGAAAACTCATAACAACAAACCATTGCAACAATCATTTACAGGAACAGTACCTTGTCATCAGGAAAACTCATAACAACAAACCATTGCAACAATCATTTACAGGAACAATACCTTGTCATCAAGAAAGCTCATAACAACAAACCATTGCAACAATCATTTACAGGAACAGTACTTTGTCATCAGGAAAACTCATAACAACAAACCATTGCAACAATCATTTACAGGAACAGTACCTTGTCATCAGAAAAGCTCATAACAACAAACCATTGCAAAAATCATTAACAGGAACAATACCTTGTCATCAAGAAAGCTCATAACAACAAACCATTGCAACAATCATTTACAGGAACAGTACTTTGTCATCAGGAAAACTCATAACAACAAACAATTGCAACAATCATTTACAGGAACAGTACCTTGTCATCAGAAAAGCTCATAACAACAAACCATTGCAAAAATCATTTACAGGAACAGTACCTTGTCATCAGGAAAACTCATAACAACAAACCATTGTAACAATCATTTACAGGAACAGTACATTGTCATCAGGAAAACTCATAACATACCATTGCAACAATCATTTACAGGAACAATACCTTGTCATCAAGAAAGCTCATAACAACAAACCATTGCAACAATCATTTACAGGAACAGTACTTTGTCATCAGGAAAACTCATAACAACAAACCATTGCAACAATCATTTACAGGAACAATACCTTGTCATCAAGAAAGCTCATAACAACAAACCATTGCAACAATCATTTACAGGAACAGTACTTTGTCATCAGGAAAACTCATAACAACAAACCATTGCAACGATCATTTACAGGAACAGTACCTTGTCATCAGAAAAGCTCATAACAACAAACCATTGCAAAAATCATTTACAGGAACAGTACCTTGTCATCAGGAAAGTTCATAACAACAAACCATTGCAACAATCATTTACAGGAACAATACCTTGTCATCAGGAAAGTTCATAACAACAAACCATTGCAACAATCATTTACAGGAACAGTACTTTGTCATCAGGAAAACTCATAACAACAAACCATTGCAACAACCATTTACAGGAACAGTACCTTGACATCAGGAAAACTCATAACAACAAACCATTGCAACAATCATTTACATGAACAGTACCTTGTCATCAGGAAAGCTCATAACAAACCATTGCAACAATCATTTACAGGAACAGTACTTTGTCATCAGGAAAGCTCATAACAAACCATTGCAACAATCATTTACAGGTACAGTACCTTGTCATCAGGAAAGCTCATAACAACAAACCATTGCAACAATCATTTACAGGAACAGTACCTTGTCATCAGGAAAACTCATAACAACAAACCATTGCAACAATCATTTACAGGAACAGTACTTTGCCATCAGGAAAACTCATAACAACAAACCATTGCAACAATCATTTACAGGAACAGTACCTTGTCATCAGGAAAACTCATAACAACAAACCATTGCAACAATCATTTACAGGAACAGTACCTTGTCATCAGGAAAACTCATAACAACAAACCATTGCAACAATCATTTACAGGAACAGTACCTTGTCATCAGGAAAGCTCATAACAACAAACCATCATGCAAGTCATTGAGGTCAGGCAAGGATACTGCTTTATATTTATTTTTATTTTTTAATACTTTTAAGTTATTTCCTGTACTATGCCATACTTGTTCCTTCTTATAAATTTCACATTTATATATATATTTTTTGCAGTAAAATAAATTGGTAACTGAACATACAAAGATAATTTATATAGTTCTGCAGATCTCCCCTCTTCTAAAGATATCTCCCATCTCTGCTAAATATAAAATGGACATTGAAGCCTGCTCCAATTGTATACAGTGATAAGACCTAGGTGATGCCATTTCAAATAGTGGCTCATGCACTTGATGGTACAGGCAAGGAAGAAGGGGGTGCCCATCTGTGGGGAAAGTTGGGAGTAGTATACACTCAGGGCACATTTATGTGGTAGATTTTCTTGCTGGAGTCTGGGAAATGACTGCACAGTGTTGCCTGAGAGGGGGGCATGGTGCTTGTTGACATCAGCCTCTTGTGGTAATAAGGACAATTCATCTCTGTTGCTTATTGCATGTCCCATCCTAGTGTGTTGCTAGATGGGCATGGGGCAGGAAATAAATAGATTAAAATACTCCCACAGTAGCATCAGTATGTCACTGTCATAGGACCTGGCCCCAGTGCTAAATCGGGTAAGTCCAGGGGGGTACAGGAGGCTAGGTACACCCAGAGATCAAGGCACCGGGGACAACGTATGGTCAGCTATGTGGGTACAAACATAGCTCATAAAATCTACTAGAAACACCTGAGCAAGAATATTTTGAACAGCCACAATTCCTTCTCTTTTCAATCACAGAACAAAAAAATGCACAAATGAAGTCCTCTCCGAAAAAAACTTTAGCCAATGTGTAAAAATATGGAAGAATCCTAGGATACAGTTCCTGACAAGAGTAATTATAAACATAAACACAAACTTTGCCATCTTGAAGTATATTTTTCTAAATCTAGCAAGAGTGCCCTTCTTAGGCCTAAAACTACCTCCTGTAAAATATGAAACTTACTACCTGAGTTCATATACAAGTGCCTTGGAGCAGATGTGAAGTTCAAAAGACCAAATGCAGTGACTGCTCTGTAGTTCCTGAAAAAACTATTACCTTTTGGTAAAAAAAAAAAAAAAAACTCCCTGCACTGTGATTTATTGCAACCAAAAAATAACACATCCCCTCAATATTTTTTTTCAAACTGCTAACATTCAGATTAACACATCAA
The DNA here is from genome assembly GCF_019279795.1 of Protopterus annectens. NCBI lineage: Eukaryota > Metazoa > Chordata > Ceratodontiformes > Protopteridae > Protopterus > Protopterus annectens. The sequence continues at coordinate 1,013,435,121 of NC_056748.1, read as the reverse complement.
AACATAACCTACATGAGCTTAAATCCTTTAACCTTCCTCTCTGTGTTCCATCTGTTCACTTGCTGTCCAAGACAACCCCTTCAAGAGCAGTCTTGGCCATTAGCTTTGGAGTCTCATGCTAGTGCTACAAAATACTCCTGTCCTCCCTGCTCATAGTTAGCACTTAAGATCTGAAATAGCAATCTTACCAGAGATAAGCTTTAGTTATATACCCTTATGGTTCAGGCAGTCCAGGGGCAGCAGGCTCCTATAAAGAATCCAGAGGTTTGGTGTGATTTTGGAACTAGCATCAATTGGAGAGACCTAATCAACACTTCCATATTTTAAATGAGTAAGAAACGTCACAGTAACATATCCAGATTCTACATGATTTTGTAATGCACTGCCCTTTTTAACATGCTCCAAAGCTCATATAGTCGATACTGTTTAAGATAAAGTATGGCACAATACCGTTATCTTCAACAGATGCAGAATACTGTCACTATAAACAGTTCATCCATATTCAAGTCTTAGCTGAAACGTATCTTCCCAGCCCTCAGTTCAAAGTTTAAATTCTTTGAGGTTTGGAAATGCCTTTACCATTTTCAACAAAAGAACACAACAGAATAGTCATTTGCAAAACAATCATAGCTTCAATCTGTAGAAGGCCTGCAGCAAATGATGTTTATGAAATGGCAAGTGTCTCATGTCAAAGTATTCCGAAGCAGTGGCACCTCCACAGTCTAATGTACTGGTGGTTTCAGAAAGAAAGTCATACTGTTTCACAGTCATTGTATACACAAGGTGCTTCATGTTCTCAATAACAACACCTGGTGGCTTCACAGTTTTGTCCTAATGATCACTCTTGGTCCAAAATGTAAATCTATTCCAAAGAAAAAAAAATCTGCTTTCTGTTCTGCACCACTACCACAGCACAGAAAACCTCAAACTCTCCTCTTTAGTCAAGACAGCAGAAACATTCACCACAGCACCAGTAAGAAAACTTAACACCATCTTTTTTCATTACCATAAAGGATACCTCTCAATTTCTTAGCACAAGAAATCCATACAAAGTCAAAACTAATGGGGGGACAAAGGCCAAAAATAAGGACACATTTTAAACATCATTCTTATAAACTTAAAAAGCTGCTAGAATAAAAGATTTTGTGTTCCATGCATTTTTTGGAGGATATGAAGTCTGAAACTCACTTGTCAGTCATTAGTGAATTCAGTCCTCACTGATTTGCCAGAAAACTACAAGTATGAGGAATAGGCCAAAAAGATGAGGCAAAAATCTGGACTTTATGTGAAAATCAGGACAGTTGAGACATGTGCCATACAGGGTTTCTCCTGGGATCCTTTAAAGCAACAGCTTGATCTGGCAATTCCACTACTTGTTTCATTAATTCAGACAACAAAAAGGCAGCCTTGTTGTCAGTGACTTCACCCTGTTCAAGCAAAGTGTGATTAGGTAAACATCAGAATTTACTGTGTACTTTTCAGAAGCCACTCCAAACAGCACAGACACAGCAACAGATAACACCATTCCCATCCAGGGTAGAAAACTCATGTAATTATTGCTTTTTCTTCTTTTCTTCTATGGCCTCAGAAATGTGTGTGTGCTTCTTTTGAACATGTCACTCAAAATGTGCAATTGTTTAGTGTTTGTACTCAGGTTGCAACTGAATAGGTTCCAATGACCAAACCACTCATCCAGTTAAAATAAATAAATAATAAATAAATAAATAAATAAATAAATTAGGCACATATCAATTAGGATGAATAGGCAGGCATTTTTTTCTGGCATTCTGGACAAACTATATTGTCATTATAAACAGCACTTTGTTCTTTCCTTTGTAAACATGTCATACACCTATTAAGAAATCTATTAAATAAAAATAAATACATGAATAGTTGCTTACATGCATGCACACATAAGTCCATTTTTCCACGTTATTACTGAGCTTCTCCAGACATTTGGTTCTATGACTAGTACGATGATTAAGGGGAGCCAATATGTTGATACAGTGAATCAACAAACCAATTCAGTGACATCAGGTAGAGAAGTAGATGTTATGATTCTTCTGGGTCAAATGGCGGAAACTAATACATCAGATAATTAGGTTTTCAATGCTGGCACTAAAGGAAGTTTGAATAATGGGAAAGAAACTCACATTGATGAAGAAGGGTAGCAAAAGGTAAGGAAAAGGAAAGCACTGCGGTATGCATTAACGATACATCTGATGTATGCATTAACGATACATCTGATGTATGCATTAACGGTGCATCTGATGTATGCATTAACGATGCATCTGATGTATGCATTAACGATACATCTGATGTATGCATTAACGATACATCTGATGTATGCACTAACGATGCATCTGATGTATGCATTAACGATACATCTGATGTATGCATTAACGATGCATCTGATGTATGCATTAACGGTGCATCTGATGTATGCACTAACGATGCATCTGATGTATGCATTAACGATACATCTGATGTATGCATTAACGATGCATCTGATGTATGCATTAACGGTGCATCTGATGTATGCATTAACGATACATCTGATGTATGCATTAACGATGCATCTGATGTATGCATTAACGATGCATCTGATGTATGCATTAACGATACATTTGATGTATGCATTAACGATACATCTGATGTATGCATTAACGATGCATCTGATATATGCAGTAACGATACATCTGATGTATGCATTAACGATGCATCTGATGTATGCAGTAACGATAGATCTGATGTATGCATTAACGATACATCTGATGTATGCATTAACGATGCATCTGATGTATGCATTAACGATACATTTGATGTATGCATTAACGATACATCTGATGTATGCATTAACGATGCATCTATGCATTAACGATGCATCTGATTTATGCATTAACGATGCATCTGATGTATGCATTAACTATGCATCTGATGTATGCATTAACGATACATCGATGCATCTGATGTATGCATTAATGATACATCTGATGCATGCATTATCTGATGTATGCATTAATAATGCATCTGATGTATGTATTAATGATGCATGTGATGTATGCATTAACGATACATCTGATGTATGCATTAACGATGCATCTGATGTATGCATTAACGATACGTCTGATGTATGCATTAACAATGCATCTGATGTATGCATTAACGATGCATCTGATGTATGCATTAACGATACATCGATGCATCTGATGTATGCATTAATGATACATCTGATGTATGCATTATCTGATGTATGCATTAACAATGCATCTGATGTATGCATTAACGATGCATCTGATGTATGCATTAACGATGCATCTGATGTATGCATTAATGATGCATCTGATGTATGCATTAATGGTGCATCTGATGTATGCATTAACGATACATCTGATGTATGCATTAATGATGCATCTGATGTATGCATTAACGATGCATCTGATGTATGCATTAACGATGCATCTGATGTATTCATTAATGATGCATCTGATGTATGCATTAACGATGCATCTGAGGTATGCATTAACAATGCAGCTGATGTATGCATTAATGATACATCTGATGCATGCATTAATGATGCATCTAATGCATGCATTAACGATGCATCTGATGTATGCATTAACAATACATCTGGTGTATGCATTAACGATACATCTGATGTATGCATTAATGATGCATCTGATGTATGCATTAATGATGCATGTGATGTATGCATTAACAATACATCTGATGCATACTTTAATGATACATCTGATGTATGCATTAACGATACATCTGATATATGCATTAACGATGCATCTGATGTATGCATTAACGATGCATCTGATGAATGATGCATCTGATGTATGCATTAACGATGCATCTGATGTATGCATTAACGATGCATCTGATGTATGCATTAACGATACATCTGATGTATGCATTAACGATGCATCTGATGTATGCATTAATGATGCATCTACTGTATGCAATAATGATACATCTGATGTATGCATTAATGATGCATCTGATGTATGCATTAACGATACATCTGATGTATGCATTAACGATACATCTGATGTATATATTAACAATGCATCTGATGTATGCATCAACGATACATCTGATGTATGCATTAATTATACATCTGACACACCATAAATTCTAGTGACATTCAAGTCACTGATAAATTGCTTGAGCATAGTAATTCACAAGTACTTGCTACAGGCGACTCAGTGCTTAAGGGAATTAAGAGATTATTTTACAGATGAGACACAGAAAAAAATAATGTTTCATGCTGTTGAACATTAAAGAATGTTTGCAGAATGTGGTTCAAAATCCTTAAAGTATGATATTGTAGTGGTAGTTGGGTATAAAACTGCTGTAGGAAGTCAAAGACATATTTTTTTTGGGGGATTAGCTCTTTAATCTCTTTAAGCATAAGAATAACATTTTGGATTAGCTATTTTTGATGTCTTTCCATTTGCATGGTACAATCAGTTGAAAGTCAAAGACATATTTTTTGGGGGATTAGCTCTTTAATCTCTTTAAGCATAAGAATAACATTTTGGATTAGCTATTTTTGATGTCTTTACATTTGCATGGTACAATCAGTTGAAGTTGAACACAGCATAAGGAGGCTGTGCTTATAAAACTCTGTTTTAGCACTTAAAATAAGGGAAGACATGTAAATCCAAAGATGTTTGGTCATGGTTAAAGGTATTGTAATCACTTTGAAATGTGTTGATTAATATGAGATTAGCTGGGATTCTCCAGACTTTTTTTTGACCAAAGATGTGCATAGAAAAAAGACTGGAAAGAAAAAAAATCCCAACTTCAAATGCTTCATATATTATTCCAGGAGTTTGAACATGTTTGTAGCCCTTGAGGCCAGAGTCATGGGAGGAAATCATTAAATTCTTTTACAAGTGAGACTTGGTTTAATGCTACTAATAAGCCTTTAGTGTTTGAGGGAGTCAGGGGGCACCAAAACATTAGGATACATAGAAAAGGGGTGACCTCTTGGTTTATGTTAAAAACAGTATCCTGTCAACAAATATTTTCTTAGGAAATTATATAGAAATTATTGTAGTAAACAGTGCAGGGAAAATAAATGGATGTGGTATTTTTGTAATAGACCATCCAACCAATCAAAAAGTAACTTGGAAACATTTTGTTTGCCTTGAAAACTATTTTTTAATAATGATTTGATATGATATTGGGCAACTTAAATGCATCATATGTAGAATTGAGACATTTTGACATTGGATCATAAGGAAATAGTAAATAAATAGTGTATACACAAATAGTGTACAAGTCAACTAGAAGAAAAAAAAATCTAGGTATAGTTAAAATCAAAGATGTGAAAGCAGGCAACATGTATGCATCTGAGCCTGAGATAATCAGATAAGATCATATGTGTGTTTACTGGGAAGTGAACAAATCTCAAATCTTGGGCTTCTGTTTTCACTGTCCCATAAATTTAAATTTTATCAGGCAGACTATACTGAGATATGCAGGGAGCTGGCCAATTGGAATTGGCTTGTAGATATGAAATATCAGTCTTAACCTGTTGGGAACTACTGTACAGATAGCTTAATTTAATGACTGATAAGTATGTACCAAGGGAAGCAGTTAAGAGACTTTATAAGAAGAAAAGTATATGGTGGACACCACAGTTAGAAAGGCTTTGTAGGAGGAAGAAGATATTATGGTTGATATTTAGAAAACAAGCCAGTACCATAATAAGAACAAGTTTCAGAAACCAAGAACAAAATTCCAGAGATTTGTGTGGAACACTAAGAAAATGATCAAACTGAATCTGGATAGCCTCACATTGGTTAACACAAAGTATTCTTTAAGTATCTGAGGAGTTCCAGGAAGTTTGAAGATTGCTATATTATATTAGTGTGGCTAAACATGAAATAATACCAAGTTTGAAACAATTAGCATCTTTCTTTTTTTATTAAAAAAAATCAGTTCTTTCCAACTGCTGTTTGCCAAACAAGATCAGCACTTATGAGTGTACTGATGTATGTCCACTATTCCAATACAAAAATCTATAAACCCTGTATTAGCTGCTGGTTTGGATAATTTGAATGGCTTGTTTCTCTCAAACATTTACATATCTCTAGTTCCCTGTATTTATTCATTTTCCAAATGACTTTGGAAACAGATTATGCCCCTCATACATGGAGGACTGCTATTCTTATTTCCATATAAAAGGTGGTAAAACAATTCGATTGACAACTACAGACCACTTAGTTTGATCGTTCCTGGAAAATGCTTTAAACTAGTATTATATATGTTGTGGTGGTGCAGCAGTTAGCATTGTTGCCTCACAGCAAGAGGTTATCTGGTTCGATTCTCAGCTGGAGCTTCTTCTGTGCGGAGTCTGCATGTCCTCCCTGTGGTCATATGAGTTTCAAAGACATCTAGGTAGTTGTGTGTGTGTATGCCTTCTGTGAAGTTTGGGTCCCAGGCTGGTAACTCAACACTGTAAAAACACCACTGCCAATCAATCTGCGGACCTGTGATCTGCTATGGCAACCCATAACCGAGAAAAGCCGAAAAACAGTTCTATATATGTTAATGACAGAGCAAATAAGTTTAGATCTGGATATTTATCAGCATGGTTTTATGGAAGGCAGATGACAAATTTGATCAGCCTTTACAAAAATGCTTGGGAAATGATTGACATGGGACTCAAGTGGATGCTGTGAGTTTGGAGTTATCAAGGACTCTGTTTTGCACCATGAAACAGTCAATAAATTATACAATATAAATGTTATCAAGTACATTAAAAAGTGGGTAAGCAACTGGCTGACAGCTAGATCTTATATGGTCAGAGTTGGTAATGACATTTTAAAGGATGCACTTTTAACTGTGGGAGTCCTGCAAGTGTCAATTTTGGGGACAATTCTGTTCATCTTATTCATTTCCAGTTTCCCTGTAGAGAATGGAGTTGTGGGTCAGCAAGTTTGTCGACAATTTAAAAATTTGGTGAACTGTGAATTCAGTAAAAGATCATATAAAGATTCAAAAGTCCCTGGACAGTTTGTACTTGTGGCTCAGGAGTAATTCTATGAATTTCAATGAAAACAAAACAAAGGTTATTCACTTTGGCAATAACTTGTGGATTCAATTTTCTAAATAATACAATCAACAGTGATGATAGTAGGTTAAGAGATTTCAGAGCTATTGTAGACAAGTTCACTTAGTATGATGATTTAAATACAGTCCTTAGGAAATGTTACTCTGGTTTAAATTGCATTTTCCATATTATATCAGACAAGGATGAAAGAGTCCTTTTTTTCCTTCTACAAGGTGATAGACATTACATCGAATACTGTGCTTCAGCTTTCATGTACAGTAGAATCCAACTCATGACACTAGAAAAATAACTCAACGATATTTTAGAAGGCAGATCATCAGGGTTAACTGCTTAAGATATGAAGCTATACTAATAGACTTGACTATATACTCAACCAGTTATAGGGAAATAATGAGTGATTTGATTTTTAATCCATAAATGGCTAAGACATGCTTCACCAGCAGTTACATTAGGGATTGAGTATGAGCAAATCATACTGGAATAAGGAATTCTGGTCTTTGTGCCAATTATTCAATTTTTAGACTTATTTCGTTCCATGACAGAGAGGGTTCTCTACGGAATGGCCTACCATTACAAATAATAGTGGTCAAATGTTTGGAAACTTATTTCAGAAGTAAGTTTTTTTACATATGTACTAACTGTAGAAAACTCTAATAAAGTCTCTGTTTAGGAGTTGGGTTGCTAACATTGAACACCAAGCATTAAACATTCTGTGCCTGCACATGAAGATTTGCAACAGCAATAATAACTCTCCTTCCAGTGACTATAGGTTTATATTCTTGATCAGTTACTCCAAAGAAAGTTAGTATAACATAACAACATACCTCTCTTTCTTTTGAACACTGGCTGTCAGGAAATCCCTTTATTTAGGCATATCATCTCTAAAGAGGTAATCACTCCTATCGTACTTAGGATTGATCAGAACAGTTGTCAATTAAGAATGCCCTATTTGGGATGCATCACACTAATCATATCAAATAATTAGAAAGACCCAAAAGGGTATTCACCAGAATTATTAAAGTTCTAATGGCCCTGATCTACCAAGAGTAGCTGGAAACTTTAACCTTTTATTAAGTGTCTTATAGGCTTTTGAGGGGGGATTTCTGTCTCACTTACCTCACAAGTAGAGACCCAATTGTCCTGGAATTCCTGTTTCTTCACAAGTCCAATCTCTCTACCAATGCCATCATCAGACATCTAAATCTTTATCATCAGTTAAATAAAACACAATGGCGAGATAAGTTTATAATGCAACACCTCTCAAACCTCTAGAATAAACTTTCCCTGCATGTCAAGCAGTGTGACATGTTATCTTCCTTTAAACAAAAACTAGATGATTGGAAGGGTATCCATAAATTTACTCCAAGATTGACTTGCAGGGCATTCCTGAAGAACGAGGTGCAGCCTGCAGGAGGGTGCTGGCAAGGTAAGAATGGCGATGAGACTCAGTGGCCTTGGAATATCTATGAATGGATCAATGTCCGATTATCCATTCATAGATATTCCAAGGCCACCGAGTCTCATCGCCATATGAATGGATCTATGTCAGATTATAGGGCAGCCACGGTGGTGCAGAGGTTAGCGTTGCTGCCTCACAGCATGAGGTTCTCCTGTTTGATTCTCGGCTGGGGTGCCTTCTGTGCGGAGTCTGTATGTCCTCCCTGTGGTCACGTGGGTTTCCTCCAGGTGCTCCGGTTTCCTCCCACATCCCAAAGACATGCAGTAAGTGGATTGGACACTCTAAATTGGCCCTAGGTGTGAGTGTGCGCATGTGTGTGCTTTCTGTGTAAGGTTGGGTGCCGGGCTAGCAAATCAACACCATAAAACTCCACTGCCAATCATGAGTGGACAGATGATCCACTGTGGCGACCCCTAACCGGAAGAAGAAGAAAGAAGAAGAAGATCATCTATGTCAGATTATCAAAGTTACGAAACTTCAAAATTCATATAGCCAAGATGATGATTGAAGTTTTGGAACTTTGAACAGTGAAAAAAATATAATAATTCTATTTTTAACGTTACCCCCCTGCACCCCCAATGTGGGTGGCTGTGCCCCTCCAGTCCCTGCTAATTAAATATACTAACTCTGAGATTGCACTACCCTTGAAATTTCAAAACTTCGATTGTATGGTCCCGACCATATGACTTTCAATGTTTTGAAACTTCGATAATCTGATAGGGACCCCTATGAACATATGACTTCCTTACTCTAAAGTGTTCAGTTAGAGAAAAGAAAACATACTGAATAGCAGATATGTATGAGGGCAGTGTGACAGTGGTGAGGTCTGTGATATGAGTGATGGATGCCTTCAAGATGGAGGTGTGATTACATCAAGGATCAGCTCTGAGCCCTTTCTTATTTGCAATGGTGATGGACAGGTTGACAGATGAGATCTGGAAGGAGTCCCCATTGATCTGCAGATGACATTGTGATTTGTAGTGAGAGGAGAGGAATGAAGGTCAGCAGGACTAAGACAGAATATATGTATGTGAATGAGAGGGAGGATAGAGGAATGGTGAGGATGCAGGGAGTAGAGTTGGCGAAGGTGGATGTGTTTAAGTACTTGGGATCAACAGTTCAGAGTAACAGTGATTGTGGAAGGGAGGTGAAGAAGAGACTGCAGGCAGGGTGGAGTGGATGGAGAAGAGTTTCAGAAGTGATTTGTGACAGACGGGTACCAGTAAGAGTGAAAGGGAAGGTCTACAAGATGGTAGTGAGACCAGCTACGTTATATGGGTTAGAGACGGTGGCACTGACAAAAATACAGTCAGACCTAGAGGTGGCAGAGTTAAAGATGTTAAGATTTGCATTGGGTGTGATGAGGATGGACAGGATTAGAAATGAGTATATTAGAGGGTCATCTCAGGTTGGACAGCTTGGAGACAAAGCCAGAGAGGCAAGATTGTGTTGGTTTGGACATGTGCTGAAGAGGGATGATGGGTATATTGGGAGAACGATGCTAAGGATGGAGCTGCCAGGTAAGAGGAAAAGAGGGAGTCCTAAGATAAGGTTTATGGATTTGGTGAGAGAGGACATGCAGGTGGTTGGTGTGACAGAGCAAGATGCAGAGGACAGGAAGAAATAGAAACAGATGATCTGCTGTGGTGACCCCTAACAAGAGCAGTTGAAAGAAAAAGAAGAAGAAGAAGAATGCTGAAAATATATCCCCATGAAAATTGTGAAAGAGTTGTTTAATCACTAAATGTTAAAACTACCACTTAAAAAGGAGCAACATAAAACAAGTTCCATCTCCAGATTAGAATGACATTATTTGAAAAAGTAAAACTTAGATTCTAAACAGTGGAAAACTCAACACTTCAAAAGCTATTTATTAAAAAAAAACTTATGTTTTCTAACACCTTTATTAAATTAACACTAAAAGCATAGGCAGAGATACATTTATATAAAAGAAAACAAACCATATTAACATGATCCCAGATACAAACATTATATATCATATATCCTCTTTTGGATAATTATCACCAATCTCACATTACATAAATCAGTTAATTTCTGTCTTCCCTTAAACCTCCCTTTTCCTACAAATCATTATTCTGCACGTATTATTCCCACAATTTCCATTTCCTATGTAATTTGCTCTTACCATTTTTAAAGATCACACTTCCAGTTCTTTTATCTCTGTTAAAATGCTCAGTACTTCAAATACAGTTGGTTTAAGACTTTGATTTCTATTTTCTAGTAATTGCTTTTTTGGCAGCCACCACAATTAAACTTAACAAGTCCTTGCTATGTCTAGGCAATTCAGATCCTGTATCTTAGCTCAAAAAAAGAAATCCTCAGTTTCACCCATTTCCTCACCTAATATTTCTGACAGAGTTATATGTAAGGGATTTTTAAAGCCTGCCAACTCATTACACTCCCAAAAAATATATTCCCAGTTACATCTTTCTTCCCCATCACACCTCCAAAATTTGTCATCTACCTGAAGAACAATTCTCTGGAGACTGCTTGGGGTATAAAAATACCTGTGAAAACACAAGTAAAAATCACAACTTCTCTAGACTTTGTTGCATATTTGGGAACCATACATAAGTCCTTCCTTGTTTCCTTCTGAATTGCTTATCTAATTTCTTCCCAATATTTTCAAACCTTCTCTGATTGACTCCTATAGTTATTGTGCAATATTTTAAATGCCCTACTAATCATCCATTTTTTAACATCACCTTCTATTCTAGATTCAGCTAAAAACTCTAGCAGAGACCATCTTTCATTTAGGATTCCCCAATCCATTTCTGTTTGCCTACACTCTGATATCAATCTGTGATAGGGAAGGCAGCTTCTAGCTTGCAGTCCAATTGTCTTCTTGGCCTCTTCCCATTCTATTACATTTCCCTCTCTAATTATTTGTTCCCAAATGTTTGGTTCCTTTGCCAGTTTTCTCCAGTAAATTCCAGCCTCCTCTTGCTTACTGTCTGTACCCAAAATTGCAGTCATTTCTACTGGCAAAATCTCCCTTCTCCATTCTTGTGTTGGCTTAGTTCTTAGAATAGTTTTTGTTACTTTATGAATATAATACTGTGTATGTCTGCTGTTATTCTCCTAAAGGATCTGCATCCCAAATCCGACTATCTCCTTATTTCTTCAACTGCACAGCTTCATCATCATCCCTTTCCCCTATGAATTAAAGCTTTCTGCTTGTGTTATGTGTATGAGCCTTAAATGTGAAGCTCTAAAATATCCCTTCAAATAAGGTATTAATAAACCATCTTGTACTATTGGAAGGATACGCTTATCCCACTTAACGCTTGCCCTCTTCCTCTCCCAGATAAAATCCTTCAACTCTTTATTAGTTATTGTCCACAAATTCTCCTCTGGTTGATAAAAATATGCCTGACCTATATAGAAATCTAAAGGGACTAAAAATATTTTCAGTACTTGTATCCTGCTACCCTTATCCATAAACAAGAGCTTCCATTTTCCCAATTTTTGTATTATCTTTTCTTTAGTCTCTTCCCACACATCCTTAGCTTCCATAACAAAATCCTTTTTAATCCATACTCATTTCATTTGATCATGTTCCCATAAATATGGTTATTGCTGAACCAATGTGCGTGTGGATACCTAGTTTCCAGCTATAGCCTTTGTTTTACCTTCATTAATTTTATATCCCAAAAAGACTTGAAACTGTCTGAGATGCCCTTTTTTGGTTTCATCAGGTACAAAATAATATTGTCTGCAAAAAAAGTCAACTTTTATTCATTACCATACTGATTATATTGTTGAATTTCTGTGCCCCTTATTTTCTTTGCAAATAGCTCTAAATATAATGCAATTAACAAATGGGGAGAAGACACCTTTCCTTGGTTCCTCTGTTCAACACAAATTATCAGAGAGAAACCCTCTTACTTTAATTTTTGCCTCAACTCCCTCATAAATCCTCCAAATTAACCTTATTATTGTATTATAGAATGCAAATGCTTTTATTGCCCTACTCATAATATCTCAGTTTACTCTGTCAAACACATTCTCTGCATTAATACCCAACAACAACACTGGTATTTCCTTACATTCCGCTTCCACCTGGATCACCATTGTTCTATTAAGGTTGTCAAAAGTTTGCCTTTCCTCCACAAAACCACATTGATCCATACCTATCAATTTTAGCAACACCCCTGCCATTCGTTTTGCTATTATAGATATAAACATTTTATAATCATGGTTTAAAATTGAAATGGGTCTATATGAAGCTAGGTCTGATGATTCTTTTCCATCTTTCAGTATTAAAGCCACCACAACTTTCTTCTAGGATGTTGGTGCTTCCCCATCCATTTAAAATACTGTTAAAACCTCCTAGAACTTTAGCACTTTCTTCCTTCCTAGACTCCAAACTTTCATAGGAATACCGTCTATTCCTGGAGACTTTTCTGCAGATTGATTATAATATCTCATCTTCTCCCATCTTGGTTGTTAATTGTTGAGCCTCATCTACATCTAAACTTGGCATAATTAAAGTTTTCCATAGGCATTTCCATTTGTGCTCTTTCTTGATTTTCACCTTTTTCTACTTTAAACAACCTTTTCTACTTTCTTTTGCGAAAGTCATTGTACTAAATAATTTTGTGCTCTGGAGATATTACCAAAAACAGTTGCTTAACAGCAGTCTTTTTAAACTCATGTATATTACCCAGATCCATTCTTATTTTCTCCTTAGCACTCTGCAGTTGCACTTCTTGTTCTATGAGATTCCGTTATTCTTCAACACTTTAACCTTTGTCAGACTTCTAAATAACTCTTGTAACTTCTTAACCATATCTATTTTTCTTTCATTTCTATCCTATTTTTAAACTCCACTTCATTTTATTCCTCTCACTGGGTATAACTTTGAAGAAATGTCTATCTTCCTTAATAACTCTTGAATAATTTCCACTTCCCATTCCTTAAATTCCTATGGTGATAACAGGTTGGTGGGGAAGTGCCAGTCTCTTATTTTTACTTTGTTACCCTGCATTTCTATCTTAGTTGATATTGGCACATGATCTGAAATATAGTAGTTACTGGATGTGTGTTGAAGCTTTCAATTAAATGCACAAGTTCCAGTGAAATATGATTTCTGTCTAGTCTAGCTGTTATTGTACCTTTAGGAATAATATATACATTCTCTTTGAGATTTTACTACTGAATTCACATATTCCATAGCAAATATTTTCATAAATTGCTTCAGAAATCTACCCTCTTTAGTTATATTTCCCTTCTAGGCCCCACAGATGCATATACATTGTTGCAAATGAATTTTCAGTCTCCACCTATAAGTAATATTCCCTGCTGAAAGCTGATTATTTCTCCCCCCAAATTTCTCAAGTTCCATAATAGCAATTTTAGGTGGAATATAAATACATGACGGTGGAATCCTCCTCCCTTGCCAATAGCTCCTTACTGCCATTATCATATTTTTTCGTCTTCTATCACTATTGCAGCTCCTCTAGCAATTAGTATACATACTCCCCTGATATTATGATGAATATCCACCCTGACATCCTTTCTTTATTAAATTCACATGCTAACTTCTTTCCAAATATGTCTCTTGTCACATTGTTATTCGCATGCTGCATTTCTTCATATAATTCAATAATCTTACCTTTTTGTCTATACATATGAGACCATTCACTTTCAAAAATAATATGGATAGTGTAGTCATTATGATAAGAAGTTATTATTCCCATCTATTATACATGACAGCTTTTTAAAATGTCTGTTTCCAGATGCTGTGTTACATGTGCCCATTAATGTTTGACAGGGTGATTTTTTATACAGCTCTTTCCTGTCATATACCTTTGAACATATGTCACATTTTACAAGACATTTGGTTTTAATGAAAATCCATCAAAACACAACCAAGAGCACCCCATAACCTATTACCTTAAAACAAGCACACACAACTATGTAGATCTTCAAATAATGAAATGTAACCCCCTAACAGGAACAATTGTTCCAAATTGACAGTTGTAACCTAAAATTAAGGTTATTCATGCTAAGACACATCACAGCCTATGCTTCTACTTACACTAATTGCTGTTTGTTCTTGTCTTATCATTATTCCCATCCCAGATATGAAAAACAGCTTGTATGCTTTCAGAAAACATTAACTTTTAGCCTTAAGAAAAAGTTCACTGTCTATCTTTAAATAAAACCAAAATATACACTGTTCTGGTAAAAGCACTGAAGTATTTAGGTATCAGGAAAACTGCTATTTCTTATTAATTTCCAATAATTTCAAACATTATTTTTTACTAAGCTGTTTGCCCTTGCTCCTTTTAATGTTATGCTTCTCTTAGGAAACAACATCCATAACTCTTGAGATGTATTGTCTGGACCTGCTGTCAGCTTGTCTCCATGGAAACATAAGAACAAAATGTACAGCTGCCCTTTGCTGCAGACTTGTTAACTCATACTGAGCATTTATTTGCTAAAGGAAAACTTTTCTTTACATTCAGTCTTTTCTTATTTTTAAACCCCCATGCCTACACAAGAAACATATTATTAGATTAAGTCAAGAACATTCATCCAGATATTCACCTATGAAATTGTAACAGAAAACATCCCAACTCTACATATGTTATAATCAGTGCACTTTTACACCAAGTACCCCTGCCCCACCCCAACAGACAAGATTACAACCTATTAACTTAAGGATACTTTTGCCCAGCTTTTTCTCTCTTTCTTCTCTTTTTCCACTGTAATGTCTACACTTCATAAAACTAAAAAATAAAAAGTACTTGTTTACTTTAGTATCCTTATCATATACAACAGTCACTGAAAATTATTTTATTTATTCTTTGTTGATTTTATTTTACATTTGTTGACTGGGTTAGTCCAACTGAGCTAAGTAGCCCTTTTTCAGCGGAGGCCTGGGGAGAAAAGTTCCACGGTTTTATAACATGCAATTTATATCATGAAATATTTTATACAGATATTAAGAACAAAAACTGTTTTACTTACAGTTACTTTTTTCTTCTTTTAATGTCCTTCCAAACATTAATGACATAAAGTGGGGTATATACCTTTCACTCCCTCAACAAGTTTGACAAAGTCAAAACAGTCCAATCTTTTTTGCCCACTTTTTCTTGTAAAGCCATGCTTTACAAATATGATTGATGTTTTATAGTGCCATATTTATTCACTAATTTCAGTGTTGGTGGTCTTCTTCCTGCTAATCTCCATCTCCCAACCCCAGACTCTGGTTCAAGTCCAAGGTACTCCCAATTCTTCAAGTCAACTCCTAGAAAAGGTTTCATTGACAAAGTCTGTCTATGAGCTTTATTGTCAGAAGAATGAGCAGCAGAGTCCCATTCTGTTTGATGGCTCACTTTTTATTGGATACACTTTTGTATTTCCTCCTTAGCCTATTCTGCGTCAAAAATTACTTTGTTCCTCTAGGAAAAAAATATTCTGAAGATAGCTCGATATAGCAGCTTGAATCTCACACCAGCATTTCTCTGATTGCTAGGATACATTTGCTTCTCTTTTGCCTGATGTACAGAAAAATAATAATTTTCTACAAATACTCTACTGTATCTATTTTTTAATACTTTAGCCTTCTGCCACAGTTTTGTCAGGAACAACTGTTTCTGTTGGTATGATTGCACATTTACTAGTGCAGGTCTTGGCTGCATTCTCATGGCCAGGTTTGGAGCATACACACAATGTGTCTTTTCAATTAACAAATCCTGCTGTGGAATGCCAGTCCAATTGATTATATGTGCTTTTATACAGTAGAAAGTCTCAGGTTTTCTGTGCATGCCTTGTTATCTCCACCATTTTTCAAACATCTCATCTTGAGCAGACTCATACTCAGTCACACCTTCTTTCATTTTGACTTCTGATTTTTGCAGTTTTATAAGTTTATGGATGGCACAGTGGTGTAGCAGTAGCATTGTCACCTCACAGAAAGAGGCTTTCTGGTTCGATTCTTTGCTGGGGTGCCTTCTGTGCGGAGTCTGCATGTCCACACTATGTTTGTGTGGGTTTCCTCCAGGTGCTCCGCTTTCCTCCGACTTTCAAAGACATGCATCTGGAGGGCTTCTCCCCAGGCCTCCGCTGAAAATTGGTTTCATTTCAAGTCGGACTTTCCCGGATAACACATGTTAAATAAATAAATAAAAATAAATAAAATAAGTTTGTCTGAATAGTTGTTTAAAGCTTCTTCCATTTTTCTAGACTTTTGTTATTTGAGTTGATATACTCTATCAATGTTTCATTTATTTTAATCACTTCTGAGCACATTTCATTTATTTTGCCTTTGAATTACTGGAAGTCATCTCTAGAACCAAAGCTGGAGCTTGAACTGATTTTGCTGAACAGCTGCAGGATTCTTCCTAGTCAGTGTTTTCTTTTCACCTTTTCTAGCTGACTTTTTCAGGCTTCTCCATGTTTCTTCTTTGCTGGCATCCAGGCAATGTACTTACTAGCCATTGAATGAATTTTACTAAAACTGGCAGAATTAGTATCCTTTACCTTTCAGTTTCTTTTTTCACCCCAGGAAAGTTGAAGTTAAGCTGTAGATTCGTGTGCAGCCATCTTAGGAAGTCCTAAAAACTGTATGTTTTAATTCCACTTTGTCTATACCACCATTTTAAAATGTGCAACGGTCATTACTCTAAGGATGAAAGTAATATTATCCAAAACTTTAACTCTAAACCTATACCTAAGATAAACAATGCAGATATCAATCAGCTTCATTTAGGATATTTTTCTATAAACATTGCAATTCCTTCATTGAGCAGAAAAGTAACACTAATCAATGAAAAAAAATACAAAAAAGTACCAAAGATATTTGAAGAGAAATACAAGCAAAGGCATCTGGATATAGAATTTTTTACAACACAAAAATAAGAAAATAAAGTGGGAAAGTAAAAAAAGAGGATAAGTAATGAAGAGGTTAAAGAACTAGAAGTTGAAGTTATGGATTACCTGTGAAGTGAAGGATTTAGTGTAGAAAATCCAACTCTCGTAACATCACAGCATGATGGAACAATGAGTCCCCAAATTAAGGAGAAACAGGTGGAACAGGAATCATCTGATCACTTACCACATGAAGATACTCTGGAGCCTTCAGCAGGAAACCAGTACAAAACATTAGTTGGAGTTGCACAGCAAGGGAAGGAGCAGGAAACAGTGGTAACTCTGATGCTGTCAATGTGGAGTAATAGGCCAGTGGGTTCCCATATGAAAGAACAATGAATGATGCTGGATGCAGCAGAAGAGAATATGTTACAGGATGATTTTCTGGAAATTTCTGTAGAATGCTCACAGGAAACAGAGAACAAGGAATGTGGGCTCAGTTTGGAAGAAAATGATCTAAGGGAAGAGTTACTTGAGTTAATAGATATAGATATATGGGACTACTTTACATGGTCGACTTTTCACAAAGTTGACTTTCATATGGCCGAGACCATATGATCGACTTTTGAAAAGCCGACCATGGGGAACCGCTATCTCCATACAGTGCGGAATGGGAAAATTTCCCTCTTCTGCACTGTAGTGCGATCTCAGAGTTGGTATATTTAAGTTAGGAGGGTGTGGGGGGGTGGAGCCCCCTCCAGGGGATGCAGGGGGACCTGCCCCCCTGCTAACAGTTTTAAGGTAAGTGTTCGTTGTGTTTTTTGTGTTTATTTTACATGGTTGGCTTTCCGAAAGTCGATCATGTGGTCTCGGCCATATGAAAGTCGACTTTGTGAAAAGCCAACCATGTAAAGTAGACCCAGATAGACATATTAAGATCAATGAAAGAAATAGATTACAGAAAGTCAATAAGACCCAAAATTTTAGAAATTTGATACAAGAAATGATCACAGCAATCAAGACTATTAACAGAAAAGCATGTGATATAACAGAAGAGGATATATTACTGTTCAGCTAAGTTAATAACAGATAAAGTCTTACCACAAATATACAGGAAAATAAGGGAAAGGAAGGGAAGAAATCAAATGCCATAATGGAAATATCAAATATGTAGAGATAAAACTGTATAGCGCAGGGAACATATTAACAAAAATACTTAGAAAGACAGACATGATAAAAGGAATGCACAGTATTAGAACAGACCGGGATCTATCATACAGTATTGCAAATAATAAACTAAAGATATCAGCACAGGCAGAAAAACTTGGAAGATATGCAAACAAATATAAAGGAAAAGCGCAAAATAAGCAATTCATTGATGACTCAAAAGAGATTTACAGAGAATTGGGAAACAAAGCAAAAGAAATTGAAACATCACCAAAAAAGTAGAAATAGACACATTCTGGAGAAATATCTATGGGGACCCTGTGGAACGTAACAAAGTTGCTAAAGGGGTAGAAAAAGTAAAAGAAACAGTAAGAAGTTCAAATGTACAGGATATGAAATGGAATGAAATAATGGCCAGAAAAGTTCAAACAAAATTAAGAAAAGCTCCTAACTGCAAAACCCCAGGCCCAGATGCAGTACCTAACTTCTGTCTAAAAGTATTAACATCTTTACAAAAAGATTAACCCTGAGTTAGAACTACTTATGTGTGCACCCCAAACAGACACTAACCTGGTTAACAACATGAAAAGTGATACTCCACCTTAAGAGTGAACTTGCAAGTTATCCTTAAAACTAGAGACCAATAACTTGCCTTCTGATGATGTACAAACTATATACTAGAATTGATGCCAACATAGTTTATAGTCATTAAGAAGAAAACTCAACCATGTCAATAGAACAAAAGTGTAACAAAAGAAAGGATAATTTGTTGTTAAAGTCATAATGAAAAATTGTAAAAAGGGGAAGAGTCTAAATATGGCATGGATAGATTACAAAAACTCATCTGGCCACATCCCAAATTCATAAATTGGATAAAGGAATGCTTACAGATATATAAAATATACCCGACCTTGATCAATTACATTACACTGACCATGAAACAGTGGTAAACTACTTTATAGGTAAGCCACAATAAAGGACAATTTATTATCTCTGGGATAAAAATTCAAAGGGTAATATTCCAGGATGACTCTTTGCCACCAATGCTGTTTCATTTTGCCCTAACCCATTGAGCAGTCTACTTAACAGATTAGGTTATGGTTACATTTTGTCTCCCAGAAAACAACAAAGTATAACAACTTCTCTTCTTTTTGTGGATGATTTAAAACAGTTCATCAGATGAGGAGCTGAAAGCATGATTGCAAGTGGCCAAAACTTTCTCAGATGTCATGAGAATGTCATTTGGTCTCAATAAATGTGAAAAAGCAATATTTAAAGCAAGAAAGCTGCAAGAAAACATCAGCCTGAGACAGGAATGAGATATAAAGGAAACTGAGCAGGAGGGAGTGTATAAATATTTGGCAATTGATGAAGGATCAACAATGAAACATGAACAAATGCGAACAAAACTCAGTTGGCAATATTTTAGAAGACTGAAATTAATATGGAAAACAGCCCTGATATGTAGGAACAAAGTCCAAGTTATAAATCAATTTGCTCTTCCTGTTCTAACTTACAGTTTTGGTGTGATTGACTGGCCTCAAAAGGTATTGGGTCAATTGGAGAAGAAAACAGGAAAATGCTTCACACTTATGAAATTATACATAAAAATCATTGTATACCAGGATTACATATTATTCGTCCTGAAGAGGTATGAGCCTCCATGAAACTGATTACATGTATAGATCTGCAATTGTTGAGCTGCATACATATCTACTGACTACACCATATCCAAACATAGTGAAAGCTTTAAAACATGAAGAGAACAATCCTAAGATGACTTCCCTTCTTAGTTTTAGCAAAAGTATATCAATGTCAAGCAGGATGGAAATCAAACCATAAGCAGACAAAAATCCGACTGCAACTGAATGTGCCAAAAAAAAGAATACAAGGAAAATGATCAGATGAGAAGGCAAGAAATTTGGAAAAGGCATAATTTATTATTTTACTTTATCTGACATTTCTTAACCGGGTTAGTCCGACTGGGCAAAGACCCTTGTTAGTGGAGACCCGAGGAGAAAAGCTCCAATATTACAATAATCCATACAGAAGATAAAACTGTCAATGATTACAGGATTAAACAAGATAAAAAGATGCAACATGAGATAGCTAACATAAAATAATGAGGTCAATTTTTTACAGGTGATGCAAGCTAATTGGAAAAAACAAAACGTACATAGAACAAATATATCAATAAGTTATAAAAAAGACAGCATAATGAGGTTGTATACGAGTACAAGAAGATATTAGAGTACAGACAGTTATGAAGCAGGATAGGAAGATAGTTGTAGGGACAGGACAAGTATATAGTGAAAATAGAAGAAAACCCCAGGTAGAATGTAGGGAAGAAAGCAACTTAGATAGGAACCAACCATGACAAAGCACTCAGGAAACCAGCGTAACGAAGCCAATAGATGATGTAGGTTTGGGCAAGAAGACACAATTTATTTTAACGTTCACAAAACACCACATTTTCATCCTAATACATCCAGGACTTCATCAGAAATAATAAATGCATTGTGTTCCCTCCTTATATATCCCTCTCCTAATTACTTCAATGTCATAATAAATCCCAATTAAGTAAAATTCCTAAACTCTTTGATTTTGATTAGTGAGGAATAAAGAATGAAAAACTAGTGCTGAAACATTTCTATATACATTCTGTCAATAAAATACAATATAAATATCTATGTACTTAAAAGCATGTTTCAACACTAATGTAAAGGAATAATTACGTATAATTAATATTTCAAAACATCACAAAATAACTTAAGATAAATCTAATGGCTATGAACAACTATGAAACAAACATACCCCCTTTTTTTTTTTTGAAAAAACATGTTGGCATTAAAAACCTAATAGTAAATATTTATACAAAATTGTGGATGCACTAAAACATAACCCTTATAAAATTGAACAGTTCATGAAAACTTATTTTTTGTTTTTTATGTGTATAAAATTAATTATATAAGAATACCCTTAACATAGCTTGTGTCAAAGCTTGGCAGATCTTAATTTGAGAACTGGGGATAATTAAGATCTGTCAAGCTTTGACACAAGCTATGTTAAGGGTATTCTTATATAATTAATTTTATACACATAGAAAACAAAAAATAAGTTTTCATAGATTGTTCAATTTTATCAGGGTTATGTTTTTAGTGCATCCACAATTTTGTATAAATATTTACTATTAGGTTTTTAATGCCAACATGTTTTTTCAAAAAAAGGGGGTATGTTTGTTTCATAGTTGTTCATAGCCATTAGATTTATCTTAAGTTATTTTGTGATGTTTTGAAATATTAATTTTATGTAATTATTTCTTTACATTGGTGTTGAAACATGCTTTTAAGTAGATAGATATTTGTATTGTATTTTATTGAGAGAATGTATACAGAAATGTTTCAGCACTAGTTTTTCATTCTTTATTCCTCACTAATCAAAATCAAAGGGGTTTAGGAATTTTACTTAATTGGGATTTATTATGATGTTGAAGTAATTAGGAGAGGGATATATAAGGAGGGAACACAATGCATTTATTATTTCTGATGAAGTCCTGGACGTAGTAGGACAAAAATGTGGTGTTTTGTGAATGTTAAAATAAATTGTGTCTTTTTGCCCAAACCTACATTATGTATTGGCTTCGTGACGCTGGTTTCCTGAGTGCTTTGCCGTGGTTGTTTTTTAGTTTTTTTTAAGGCACTTTTCCTCTTTTGTTATTCTGATCTTAGATAGGAAATTATTGTAAGAATACAGTAAATGGAAGTTGAGAGGACATCAGTAAGATTAGTAAAGTTTAATGATATATTGGAGATTGGCAGAAAATTATGGGGGGGGCAGGAAGATAAGCTATGCTGGGTCATCGCAAGGGCATAACCATGACTTGTGGAAGGTTTCTTTTAGTGCTATTTTAAAGGAGCTGGAGTTAGTGATAGTTCTGACTTGTAGTGGTAGTTTGTTCCAAACATTTGTGAAAGAATAGCCATAAAGTAGTTTGCCAATATTTTTATTGGACCTATAGACTTGAAGTAAGTACTGTTGAAGGCTACGGAGAGCACATCTGGGAGTGTACAAGTAGATGAGATTAGAGAGAGAGAGGAAATATGATGGATTGTGTAAGATTAAGTGAGCTGTGAGAAGCTGGGGTAGTAGAATTTGGTGCTGAAATTCCAGCCATTGCAGGTTTTTTAGGGCTATACAGTGATGGGAGCAATAAGGCAGTTTGGAGGCAAATCTTTGCAATTTTGTTTTAGGTAAGTTCTAATTTAGTGAGGAGATTAGACTGGATGTTTGTGAGTATAGGGGCAGCATAGAGTACTGTGGGGAGTAGAAAGGCTTGTGCAAGGGAGAGTCTGGAGGAATAAGTTAGAAATTTACTATGTCTGTATAGTAGTCTGTGTTTTTGATGTATTTTTAGTGCATTGCTGAGTGTGAAGATCAAATTTTAGGTGGTCATCGATAGTACTTCTGAGGAGTTTTGTGTGAGGTTCAGTGGAGATGGCTGTGCTGTTCAGGGAGGTGACAGAAAATGTAGTTTTGTGATGCTGGAGAATTGCTGGGAGGAACAGGAGAAGTTTAGTTTTCTTAGGGTTCAGTAGCAGTTGATGAGATACATGCCATCTTTCGACAGAGTGAAGGGACTGTTGGGTGAGGGTATGAAGGTTAGTAATGTCATGATTGAGGAGTCATCCACATATTGAATAACAGTAGAGAGTGGACCAGAAGAGTGAAGAACATTAATAAAGAGATTGAAAAGTAGGGGTCCTAGAATGGAGCCTTGGGGCACCCCAGTTTGAACAGATAGAAAGGAAGAGAAGCTAGATTACCATTTTATAGCCTGGAATCTGTTAGAGAGGTAGCTGGAGAACCAGGATAGGGTAGAGTTAGAAATGTTAAGCGAAGCAAGTTTGGATAGAAGTAATTTGTGGGAAACAGTATCAACGGCTTTGTGTAGATTAAGAAATAAGCTGGAGACTAACTTATTATTGTGGCAGGATTTTGTGATAACATTAATGAAGGATGTACGAGCACCAGCAGTACTGAATTTTGGGTGAAAACCATGCTGAGACGGGGTAAGAATATTTTCTTGAAGGAGGCAATCAAGGAGCTGTTTGTGTATGCATTTTTCCAGAATTTTAGACAGGGGAGATAGGGTGGCAACTGGTCTGAAATTAGAGAGAGTGGTTGCATTACTGCCTTTGCGAAGGAATGACATAGAATTTTTTACAGATAGTAGGCACAGTGTTTTCCCTGAATGGATCTATTAAGTAATATGGAAATGGGTAAAGTGATAGAATTAGCAGCTATTGAATTGTGGAGGTAGGCTATCAATTGATGGAGAACAAGTTTTAAGTTTTTAGGGAAAGGACTTGTAGGTTGTAGAGATAGGTTTAAGAGAGAATGCAGTAGAATGGGTGGACATAGGAGGTGTGGGGTTGCTGATATTGTTGTATTTGGTCAGGGGGCAGATACAATCAATGAAGAATGAAATAAGGAAGGTAGCAGTGTCTGTGGGCAAGCTATTAGGGCAGGGGTTAGGGGAAGATAGACATGCCGTATTTAGAAGCCTGCTTGCAGATTGCCAGATTTTTTCAGGTTAGAGTGAGGGTTAAATGGAAAAAGTTTTGTTTTTCAAGGGTGACCTTTTCTTGGTTAAGTTACAGAACTCTCTGTACATTTGAAGATCAGTGGGGAATTTGAATTTCTTCCATTTTTTCCACGCACTCTCTCTCTTATTCATAAGTGTTCGGATGGTTTGAGTAAGCCAGGGAGCAAAATGAGTTTTGAGTCTTAGTTTCCTAATGGGTGGCAGGGAGTTGAGTGTTTCTACAAAGATGTTGTTAAAATCTTCCTCTAGAGGGAGATTATGGAGGAAGGACCAGTTAATCGAAGACAGCAGATGGTTGAAAGTGTCTGTATTAAAATTTGAGAGTTGACAGCAGTCTTTGAAAAGCTAGGGTTTGTGTAGCTGGGGAGAATGTCTAATAATGAAGGTGGGATGGTGATCACTAAGGGTGTTGGGCAGGATAGATGGCTTGTGGTACAGATTAGGATTGAAGATGAGGATCCAGTCAATAGTGCAACCTAAGTTGGTGTGTTTGTTTAATTGGGTTGGATCAGTGATAAGCTTGGGTAAAGCCAAAGAGGTTGATGGAGGAGTTTGGGCATCAGTGTGAAAGGTGTTCCAATTAATGTTTACATCACCCATGACAATGCTTTCATAGAGGATATTTAGAGTGATCCAAGTGAGAAAGTTTTCTAGAGTAGGGATGTTATTTCTTGTGGGAATGTAGACAGAGACAATAGCTAACCTCTTATGAGTGTTAATTGGTCAGTTTGCTATGAGAATTTCAGCTGGGTGAAAATCTGGAACAGTAATTGACAGAGAGTGAAAGGTGAGTTGGTTGGAGTAGAGAACAGCATCACCTCCCCGTTTCTTTTTAAGATAATTGTGTCAGATGATGTAATAGCCTGGTAGAAGTATTTTGGTGTTGGTAATAT
Organism: Protopterus annectens; assembly: GCF_019279795.1. NCBI lineage: Eukaryota > Metazoa > Chordata > Ceratodontiformes > Protopteridae > Protopterus > Protopterus annectens. The sequence goes on along the minus strand of NC_056748.1, from coordinate 1,013,410,063 downwards.
GAGGTTTAAGCCAGGTTTCAGAGAGGCATAGTGTATCAGGGGTATTTAAGGACATCCAGGCATGGAAGGGAGAGACTTTCTTTATAATACTTTGAATGTTAGATTTTTGGTGGGTGTGGATGTGGGTACCTGGGAAGAAGTATTAGGAGTAGGGTTATGGAGGAGTGAGGGGTCAGCTGGGAGTGGGGAGCTATGGTTTGGACCAGGGTTTGGATGTATGTCTCTTGACAACAGGTGTAAAATAAAATGTCTGAGTGAAGTAAAGTAATTCATTTGGAGGTTTTTTTTTGTTTTAGTTTTGAGTGGATGTGTAGAGAGTGAGGATAGTTTGATTTTATCTAAGGTATATTTAGGATGAATAAAGAGTGATAGGGCTATACAGAAAGAAAGAATGGGAGAGTGAGTGGCTTGGGGAGAGGCAATAGCAGGAGAAGAGTTCCTGGGTGAGAAAGTGCATAGGCAAGAGGTGGCAGTGGAGGTGAGATAGAGAAGGGGTGAGGTAAACATAATAATTAGGAAGCTGTTTTAAAAGTTTGATTTTGGGACAAACATAGTTTGGCAGGCCTGGGGATGTGGGGGGAAGAGGGTAAAGGTCTATAGCAGTGTGGGTTGACTGAAGTAAATAGGAAGTGGTAGTTGACTGGAGAGTTTTGGAGGAAGTTGGGAGGTGAAAAGGGGTGTGGTTAAAGGGGGTAGAGTAAGGGTGAACGAAACAGGTTGGGCCAGGTCTCAGAAGACGGGGGATTACAGAAACAAAAAAGTGAGTATTTTTGCCAATTACTAAGGCAGCTTTAGAGTGTCTAGAATAGAAAAGTCAGCTATAGCAGTAATCAAATGGGGGGGGGGGACTAAGTTACAGGAATGCAAGAAGGAAAGAAAATTTGCTTTGGAGAGGGGTGGGTTCAAAGCAAGAAAGAATAAAAAAAGAAACTTAAGAAAGAAAAAAAATAAGAAAATTGTTCTGGGTGGGGGGGGGGGTACAAGAAATATGAGGCAGGGTGAAAAGTGGGGGAAATATGCAAAGGATAACATTAGGTAATTCAGAGTAAGGGGATTGGAGAGTAATAATAAAAGTGAGGTAGTGGCTTGCCCTTAGAATGTGGGAGTGGTGGTGGCACGGGTCTAATGGTGTGCTTTAACAAACAGTTAAACTAACAGCAAAACTGGTAAGGAGATTCAGAGGTAAAAAACAAGAGTAAAACTACATAGCACTTGTGTGGAGAAAAAATAATTGCAGGTGGCAGTAGGACTGTGTGGAGGTGATACAGAAGATTCTGGATGGGTAGAGGGATGTCCCACACCTTAGCTTAATGCAGTAGCAAGCATCTGGAAAAGAAGAATTAACAACTGATTATTGCAGGTGCACAGTGAGCATGTAAGAGTACAAAAGGTTTAGGAAGGCTGAACAAGAGAGTGTAGGGGGTAGGGGATAAAGAAAGAGAAAAGAGAGAAGTGCAGTGAGAGGGAGTCTGAGGGAGGAGGAAAGAGATACAGTAAGAAAGGTATGCTAGTGAGGAATAGAGAAAGATGGGAGAAGAGAAACAATAGGAGAAAAATAGTCTCATGTAGTAAAGAAATATGGAAGGCAGCAGAAAAAACTATGTAAAATAAAACCAGTAACGGGTATTTTACAGTCAGCAATAACACTGAGTATAGGGTTAGTTGTGAGCATCTAATTACCCCAAAATAGCCCTTACTGTGTGCTACAGACTAACCTGTAAAACCCCAAAGCTGCAGCAGAGGCATACATTATATAGAACTCCATTCTAAAATAAATGTGTAAATGTCTAGAACTACATTTTAAAATAACAGATTAACAAATAAAAGTATTATCCATGCAAGACAAACTTTTATAACAATGAATGCTTAGCAAACTATTATCACAATAAATGCATTTGATCGTCTGGTATCAGTATTTAAGCCTCATCGACTTGTGAGAGCTGAATGGAAAATCTAAACACTTATTATGGAAAATATCAGGATAATGGCTTACAGGAAGAGCAACTTTCCAGTTAAGCAGATACAGTGTAAATGAAAATAATTGGAAGTAAAGAAAATTCTAAAACAGCCATATGTCGATTAGGCTCTGACGCAGGAATAGTTAAGGAGAGGTGAATCTAAACCAAAAGATGAAATGTTACTGTTTGGGACCCAGGACAGTGGACTATGTACACACTGGTTCTGTAAAACAGAACTTGAAACAGTTACACATCTTATTGCTGGGTATGATACACTGATGGTAGAGGGCCAGTATACTGAAAGGCATAATAACGTGGCAAGACCGTTGCATAGGGGACTGTACAAACATTACAATGTTGAAGTAGCTGAGAAGCACTGGAAACATAATCCAAAAAGCATTACAGAAAATGACAACATTTTTATTACATGGGATCACCCACACTTCAAAAAACAGATGTGAGAAATCCAGATATAGTAGTCCATGAAAAGAAGACAAAAGTAGCATAGATCATTGAAATCGCTACACCCAGTGATTATAGTGTTTTATTACAGAGAGACATGAAGTTATAAAATACCAAGATTTACAGACAGAGGCAAGGGCAATGTGGAAGGAGGATACCTGGACAGTTCCAATAGTAGTAGGTGCAATGGGTCCAAAAAAAAAAAGAATTTACAGTTGTATTTTTATATGCTGCCATTACATGCAACTCCGTGTGAACTGCAGGAGGAGTCAGTTCTGGGCACTGCAAAGAGTACTCTTGGCTAACATCAAATATTGAAACAATACTAAGTTCACAAACTTTAATCATACTTTGACTTAGGAATGGGGTCCATTCACGTCATGGTATTAGAAACCAAAAAAATTTGGAGAAATTAAACCAACAGAAAGTGCTATGCAATGCCCGTGATGCTAAATTCTCTTTGAATATGAGCTTCCATTCACCCATAATTCCTGCAAGAATTCCAGTGAATGCTGATCATCTAAAGAGCTCATAAATGTGAATAAAGTGGCTTCATGTATGCAGGTATACGTGTATGTGTATATATATATATATATATATATATATATATATATATATATATATATGGTTTACTATCAAAAGGTTGAAATTCATTTGGTCTAACGTTAATTTGGTCGACAGACAGTGCTGTCGACCGTCAGTCGACCTTATGTTGACAACAGGCAAGGATTTATTCTTGTCAGCACTGTTGTGCATTCCTGGAGTTGTAATATATAAGTAGTGGAGGGGGGGGTGCAGGGGGCACAGCCCCCCTGCAAAAACACTAGTGTTAGTTTGATGTGTGTTGACCATTTAAATGTAGACATTTTGGCGTCGATATTATGACCTGTCGATGTAATGATTTCGACCAAATGAATGTCGACCAAACGAATTTCAACCTTTTGACAGTAAACCTATATATCTATATCTATATCTATATATCTATATCTATATATATATATATATATATATATATATATATGTGTGTGTGTGTGTGTGTGTATATATATGGTTTCACTTCATATACTCGAAATGCTGAACTCCCGAATTTCAGCATTTTGAGTGCATGAAGCCAAAACCATCACAACACCAAAACCCCATAAAGCTGAAATCACAAACCCGAACACACATACACTACACTACACCACAAAAAACAAAAACACAACAAAACACCACACATACCTACACTAAAAAGAACACCCACACCCCCCTACGTATATATACTAACTCCGAGATCACACAGAGAAAAAAAAAAACTCAAACACATACATTCTACAGTCCTTCACACACACACACACACACACACACACACACACACACACACACAATCACACATACACATAAGTTACAAAAAAGCTCACATACACTCACTCACCTGAAAGTCCAAACACAAACATCCCAAACACTTCCCGTAACATAGCATCACTGCATAAGCGCAGATTCGACATATTCGCATTCGCGCTTACGCACTTTTGCTATTCTGAAGTTTCAGCTTCATGCACTCGAAATGCTGAAATTCGAGATTTCAGCATTACAAATATATGAAGGGAAACCATATATATATATATATATATATATATATATATATATATATATATATATATATATATACACGTATATATATATATATATATATATGTGTGTGTGTGTGTGTGTGTATGTATGCATGCTCATGCATGCACATTTATGTGTGTGTGTGTTTTCAGTGGTAGACTGATATTCTTTGCAAGAATGACTCTCAGCAGTACAGCTGTTGTTTGCTGCAGTGGGGGCTTCTCCACAACCCCAAAAAATAAGACAGATATTGAGAATGAATGGATGAAAGAAAAAAAATATAATCAAACAGGCTCACAAAAATGATTTGAGTTAGTGTCATTTAAAACTATTGCATACTAACTTTTAAAACAAACTGACATTAACATCTCTGTTCTATTCAAAGTCTAAGCCTCTTGTAACCCTGTTCCTACAGCTTCAAATAGGTAGCTCCAACTCACTGCAACATTTACAAAATAAATAGTTCTTTGCTGTAACAATCATTATTTAAAAGGGGCTATTTTTTGCTAAACTGTTATTAAACATCCATTGCCACATCTTTGGATAATTGCACTTCTAATAACTGCAATTCAGGCAGTAATGTCTTCAGTGTACTCAAATACATGATGTTTGAAGAGACTGGAATGGGGAAAATGGCTTATTACCATTAGCAACTCATTCCTTTTCTCCTAAACTAGCAATCTTACATGTAGGCAGGTAATTGAACCTGGATCACCAGTGGAATAAGCTGGTAAACTGTACAGATCACAGTGCACTGACTAGTAATCTAGGCGTTTAGTTAGCTGTGTACTAGCATTTTTGATCTGTCTGTCCATCCATCTACTTACTTGCTTACTTCTGATAACTGAAAAGTCCACTGGAGAAAATCCATGTTTCGTAGATGCCTTAAGAAGCAGAGCTTCGGTATGAAGTACAGTTTATATTGTACATAATACACGAAGAGATAAAATACACATTAACACAACTAATCTATAGTATGTATGGACAAAATAATACAAAGTATATAATCTATGCAATAAATACTAAAACATAATGTAAACATAGTGAACAATAATAATTAGACCTAAAAAAAAATAAAACAAACAAAAAAAAAAAACAGAAGCAGTCAGTTAGTAAACTGATTATATCTATATACATTATGCATAGAATGAAACAGGTGTATAGCTAAATAAGTTTTATCCAACTGGAAATGAAAGCTGGTTTGGAAAATGTATGCCTTCAACAAGAAGCCAAGTTCTCTCCAACCCCCCACATGAACAAAGGTCTTTTTTTTCCTAGGACCATCTACCATTTTTTCAGTGTTCCATCCTCGCAGTAAGTCCTTTGCCTTTGTTCCAGTAACTCACACCAACTATTCATTCAGCATCAATGCAGTTCTCCTTATTTAACTTTTTAAAGGCATTTATAAGTTCAAACAGTAGAGACTTTAATAAATCATGTCTCGTTTGGAGTTAAGTTCATATAGCCATAAAGGTTACTACTATGTGACCTTTTAGTGATAAATGGATGCTAACTAAATCCCATCTGGTCCACAGACTTATCCATTTTAGTCCCTTATAATCCATTGTAATATTTTTCCAATAATCAGTTTGTTAAGTATATCTGCTAAAACTTTTCCACATTGGTTTTGTTCCTGTATGGGAAGGCTATTTCCACATCAGTGCTTTACAAATCTAATTGAGCAGGAATTTTTGTTCATATTACTGCAAGACAGGATTTTCAGCAGGCACGTCTGTTGACTTACTACTGGCCTGTTTACATTACTACTATGAAAGCATGTCTGCTGACATAATGAACTTTATCAGTCCTTCCACTCCCTGTCATGGTAATACGGCTGAACCATCAATACCATCATCATTAATGTCAGGTTTCTTTCAGCATAACTTATATTTTTGCCCTAGTTCATACTAGGGCTCAGAAGGTATTTACTTTTCTTTTATGTTCTCTGCTGTTGGTACCATATTTTCACTGTTTAACTGCACTTCAAGTATTTGCCCTAGCATTCAGCTAGGGCACCAAAGTTAAGTATTTTTTCATAACCTCAACTTGCATGGCTCAGTTACTTAGAAATCTTCAAGAGTTTAATTGCCTGAAAGTGTCTGCCTTCACCCCTGTCTTAGAATTTCATATCAAATACTATTTCAGGACATTTTGTTCCTTTGATTTGAGTATTATTTACCATTTGTGCAGATCTTCCTCAATTTGGCTTTGGACTCATAGGTTAATAGGTTTATAGATGTATACTAAGCTAACAACCACCAGGGCCTTTATATGTCTAGCCATGCATCCCAACACAATTGAGTCCCTTTTTATTATGAGTATTTATAAGTAGGGAGTGTGTTATGCACAAAAGAAAGAGACCAAATCTCACAATCCACTCCAAGGGTATTTATTAGTGCTTTCATCACATAAATAGAGACTTCTTCAGATAAACACTACAAAAACAGAAACAAATGGACTTTACCCAACAGTCTTATATATACCACCTGAAACACAACACAATTAGCCTCTTAAAGTTGTAGGCACAATTATGTACAAAAAGATAAATACATTTCCCACCAATAAATACTAAAAATGATACAAAAAAACATTTAAAAAAATATTCTAATGCATAATAAAATTAGCTCTAAGCCTTAAAATGGGGCTGATAGATATAAATCATTTAATCCTGGATATATTGCTGCTTGTGACCTAACCTGCCATCTCGATTCTTTTGCTTCTAAAAAGTCATTCAAAAATCCCCCTCTTTCACCTATTACCCCTGGTCTATAACCACAAACTTGAAAGAATGTGTACCATTTTCTATAATGTGTTTTGCCAAGGAGTTGTTGATGTTCTTTTTTGAAATATCATAATAGTGTTGGTATACACGGGTCCTAAGGGAGTTGATAGTTTTTCCTATATAGGTTCATAGGTTGGTACTAGGCTATCAGCCCTAGGGCCTATACAAGCCTAGCCATAACAATTCCCTGGCTATTTCTTCCCACATTATTTACTTTCCTGGACCCCTGTCTAGCAGGGCGACTGACGTGATCCCTGGGGTGAATTTCCTTTCTCCCATTCAATCGTCAAGGTTCCTCTTGAAGAGGTCCAAAGAGGCACTCTGCTTGACATGTATGGGCAATCTATTCCAGAGTCTGGGGAGTCTCTGGGTCAGGAACCTATCCCTCCAGCATGTTTTGTTTATTGTGATGACAAGGTTTAGATCCCTGGGCGTGTAGCTCTGAGGGATTGGGATTTCTTTAAGTGTAGCATGTCCAACAGCTCTGGGTTTGACATGGCCTTGTATGTTAAGCAGAGATCGCCTCTGAGTAGACGATATGCGACAGAGTATAGCTGGAGTTTTTTAAGGCGGTCAGCGTAGGGCATCTGCTTTAGGCCTGTGATTCTTTTAGTGAGGTATTTCTGAGGCCTTTCCAGTTGTTGCAGATGTCTTGAGAGGTACATACCAAATGGGCGTTGTATTCTATAATGGGTCTAATGAGGGATGAGTACAGTGGGACAATGACCTCCTTTTTCTGGATGAAAAGCCCTTCGTGATGAGGTGTGCCACATAGAAGGATTTCCTGACTGTTGTGGCGATGTGGTTATCGAAGGTGAGACCACTGTCCACCTGTGTCCCTAAGTCTCTTATCACACTTTCTGTGTTTAGTGTACTGCCACCTATATGGTAATTCATGGATACATGTTTTTCCCAAAGGGGATAACAATACATTTCTTGGCATTGAGCTTGAGCCCATGGCTCTGGCACCAAGCATCTGTTTCTGTAAGGCCCTTTTGTAGAGTATCCACATCATTTGGGGATTCAATAATGGCTCCCAGTTTGCAGTCATCTGCAAACTTTGTTAGCCAGAGTCCCTTAGTGTTGACCTGTACTTCAGAGAAGTAGATGCCAAACAAGAGCGGCCCCAGGACTGAACCCTGAGGTACTCCACTTGTCACTTGTCTGGAGCTGGATTTGGAGTCGGCTACTTTTACAGTGTGGGTTCTATCAGTAAGCCATTTAGCAACCCATTGGGTGACATAGGGATTAATGCCCAACTTAGTAAGTTTATCTATGATTCCAGAGTGGGGGATGGTGTCAAAGGCCTTGGCAAGGTCTAGATAGGCTGTGTGGACCACCTTACCCTTGTCCATGGCTCTGGAGACTGATTCAAAGAAGTCAATCAGGTTCAGGAGACAAGATCGGCCCTTCACAAACCCAAACTGGGTGGAGTCCAGTGTTTGAAGGTTGCCAATGTCTTTGTTTATAAGTTCCATGATAATACGCTCCATGGCCTTGCAGATAAGGCTTGTCAGACTGATAGGATGGTAGTTTCCGGGATCCAAGGTGGATCCCCCCTTGTGGATTGGGATAACTGTAGCTCTGCGCCACTCAGTGGGCACGAAACCTGAGGTGAGGCTATGATTAAACATAACACTTAGGTGAGGTGCTAGTTCATATTGTAGTTCATGTAGTACACAGCCCGGGATGTCATCTGGTCCCATGGATGCTGTATTCTTGGCTTTAGAGAGTGCGTTTTGTACCTGTGTGGCCATTATTACTGGAATTTGGCAATCTTCCGGTATTGAGATGGGCCATTTAGGGGGTGAGAGGGGGGTGAAGTTGGCACTGAATCGATCTGCCAGGATATTGGCAATATCCTTCGGATCAGTATATTTAATGCCATTCTGTTTTAGATCTGAGCATTGCCATTTAGATTCTTGACATAGTTATAGAATGCTTTGTGGTTGTCTTTGGAATCTTTGGCAATTTTATTTTCGTAACTAGCTTTGGAGGATTTTATGAGGCATCTCAGTTTCTTACTGAGGCTAGTAAGGGAGTTTTTTGCATCCTGGGATTTTCCTCTTTTCTGCAAAAGTTTCTTCCTTTTGTTGTAAAGTTTGTTTATGGCAGGGGACCACCAGATTGGCTTCCTTTTTTTGGATGAGAGCATTTTGGTTCTATTTGGGATGGCGCAATTCATGCATGAGTGGATGTGCTCGTACAGTGCCTTAGTGTAGGATTCAGCAGTTGAACTTTCAGTTCCCGTCTGCATGGGTGTCATGAAGTTTGTCACTTCTGACTTGAGTAGCATGAAGTTGGCTTTGGAGAAGTTTGTTATGGTGGTTTCTTTACTGGGGGGTGGGATGTGGATGTTAAGGGTGATTAGCTTATGGTCAGACCTGACTAACGAGGGGGTGACCATAGGTATGGAGCATTGATTTCCCATGTTGGTAATGACCAGGTCTAGGATATTGGAGCCCCTGGTGGGACTATGGATTAGTTGATCCAGGGCGTTGGAATTTATGAATTCCAAGAACCATTGCGCAAAGGTGTTGGGACATGAGTAGTTTTCCCAGTTAATGGCAGGGTAGTTAAAATCACCCAGTATTAGGGTGTTTGGTTCTATCTTAATATTTTTAGAAAGGTGTAGTGAGACTCTTGGGGTATGGTGGGGGATCTGTAGCAAGCTACAATTTGGATTGCAGTCTTACCTAGTGTTAGTTGCACTTGGAGAATTTCAGACACATTGTGTTGGCCAACTAGCCTGGTGGTGTGAATATCCTTGGTGAATATTGACACTCCTCCACTTTTAGTGTTTTGGTCATGGTTTGGTGGCCAAAAAGTGTGGTAAGAGTTGTAGCCTGGTATTGCAGGGGTGCTCTCTGGAGCCTTGAACCAGGTCTCAGTTACTGCACAGATATCGATGTTCTCCATTTTTAGGAGTGCCTCGAGAGAGTGCATTTTGAGGTTTAGACTTCTAGCATTGAGTAGCATTACCTTCAGATTTTGCATGCTTGTACCTGTTACGGTGGTGGTTTTGTCCTTTGAAGTTTGCCTAAAAAAGGCACTATAGGGGTGGCAAGAGCCTTAGCCAGTAACCTGAATCCCAGGGGCGACAGATGCAGACCATCTCTGGCAAAGCATCGTGGTTTGTCAATCATGTCATCCCAGGCAGACAGATACTGGATCCCCTTTGAATGACACCATAAGCTTAGCCAATTGTTGAAGTCAATCATTTTATCCTTATATTGTGGTATCATTCTGGGCGAAGGCAGGATGCTACTCAGGGCTAGGGTCATACCTGCCTGGGCCACATGATCCGAGAGCTCTTCCATGTCTCTTTTCATGTAGTCAAGGGAGGTACGTCTCAAGTCATTCACTCCAATATGGACAATGACAGAGTCATATTTGTACTTGTTGTGGAGTGACTTGAGTGCATGCATTATGTGGCGGATCCTGGCACCCGACAGGCAGCTGACTGTAATTTTCTCCTTATTCAACCTGGTGAGAGGGACATCAGTGTGCCGGACTATAGAGTCACCTATGACTAAAGTGTTAGGTACATTGTCTTGCCTTAGGGGCTGTTGCTGGGTGGCACACTGGTGTTGTGAACTACGTGACACACTGGTTGTGATTGGTGTTTGTTTGCGTTTCAGCTTCAGAGGTCTTTGTTGCTTGGGCAGGTTACAGTTAAGGGGCTCTGCATATGTGGATTTAGTGTTGCTATATGTGGGTGTTGGTGGTGCGGGTTTAGAAGGGCTATGTGTTGCTTGAGGTGTAGTGTGGGTGTTAACCTTCTCCTCTTGACTGTTTAGCACAATCTTGGGTGGAGAGAGCTTTGCTTCCATTTTGGCTATGTAAGTGCATCTCTCACAGGTTGTAGTGTTGGGTAGTAGGAGGAGAGGGTTGTCTGTGTACATGAGGCAATTGCTGCATTGCCCCAGTATGCCCAGATTCACCAGGTGGACAGGAGAATCCTGGACATTCTCTGCATAGGGCTAAATAAACAACCCCATTACTATTGCAGTTGTACTTCGTGTCTAATACGTGTTTACCATAATTAGGAATGGTAACCTCCTTTGTTTCTAACACATATTTACCTTGTGCACAGTATCCACATTTATTCATTCTACCCTCAGTTCTCCAACATATTTTTTATGTTAACATCTTTTTTGTAAGTAAACTGAGGCCGTATACCTACAATATTTGAGTATTCAGACTAAATCATAAACAGCCCTCCAGTGCATTTTTACAATTTCACCTATTCAACACCATATTCTTGCTAAAGTCAATGGTGTTACTATTTTCTGCCTGCATATTATGGCCCATAATATTACTTGTTGTTCCCTACAGGAGGCAAAAATGTCCACTAATCCGTTTCCTTATCACTATTCCCAGTATATCACTAAGAAATTATTCTGGGTACCTCCTCTTCCCAAACATGTCCCTCAAGATGTTAATCTGGACCAAAAATTCATCTAAGTCACTGACCATTCTTGCAATTCGAACACCTTGCCCTTTCACCAGACTTCTTTTGTTAAACTGGGTGGCAACTACTGAAGTGCAATAGGGTGTTAGAATAGGTGGACTATTTAAAAATAGTTGAATTAAATCCCCCATCCTATCCTGTCCTTCTTGATTGTAATATCTAAATAACTGACATAAGGTGTCTCCGACATTGCTGGTAAATTCCAAAAATAGTGTAGTACTATTCGTATATATCAGGAACTCGTCCAATAACTTCCTGCTACCTTTCCAAAATATTATAATATCATCCAAATAACGACCGTAGACCAGTACTGAGAATAAGGGGAGTGTAATACATATTCATTCTCCCAAAATGCAAGTATCACGTTTGCAAAAATGGGGGCACAGGTGGCACCCATAGCCACCACTTTACATTGTTTGAAAAGTTGGTGTTCAAAAGTTATGAAATTATTGACCAGTACTAACTCCATAAGCATTCTAATAGTTAATTTTCTGTCATGGCTTAACTGTTTATATTGACCTAAATAGGAGTAGAGCCATTCAATGCCAGTATCATGTGGAATGACACAGTACAAGTCTCTAATATTAATCTTAGCAAATAGTAAATCTTCCACATATCATTGTTAATTCTCCCAAAAAAAATCCCACGAATCCTTAAGCACATAGATATGGTCTTTTAATACATCTTTAAGATGTTGATCTATAAATGTTGCTATTAAATAGGTTTTTGAGGCTCTGGCATTCACTATGGGTCTTAAAGGGGATCCCCTAAGTTCTTATGTATCTTGGGGACTCCAAAAATAGTGGGGGTTCTAGGATGTTTTACCACTAAGTAGTTGTATTCATCCACAGTAATTTGTTCATTAAGTACTAGCTCTTCCACTTAAATCCACTTTTTGATATGCAATATTCATCTCATTTAGACTTATTTTCATATAGGTGTCTGTAAAAAGCATGGTAAATATTTTATTATTATTATTATAATCATTAATATTCATAATAACAAGGCCTCTGCCTTTATCCGACTTCATCACCCTTAATTCTTTATTATTACAAATACTAACATCTTTTGCTTATCTTTAGTTAAATTAGACATGTTGCCACTTCTATTTTTTTTTTTATAACATTTTTCGGATGCCATGTTCACATAGTTTCTCAAAAATCTGTATAACCGGGTGTAGCATAGGGTTAAATGTACTTGTCTTTTTACATATCTTATTATTTTCCACTTCCCCACTGGAGTCTTTGAAATAAAAAACAAAATGTAATTTTCTTGTAAACAATTTTAAGTTTATAAGTACCTCATCAATCAATGCATTTCTAGCAGTCACATAGGACAAGCCTTTTTCAAATAAATCTGCAAATGCATTTTCAAGCTCCACATCACTATAATTATAAATGTTAAAGTCCCCACCATTATTTGTAAGGACCACATATGTAGAGGTATCAACCCTTTCTACTGGTAGTGGTTGTTGGTATTGTAATTGTGGTTGTAATTCTTGCCTTGTCCCCTCCCCCTCCCTCTCCCTCTGTATATCGCTTGATAGGTGTACTGATTGTAGTAGGTTTCCACTTTCTGGTTCCTCAGCCTCTCGGACCTCCTTAGAGGGGGGGTATTCTAAAGGGTCTTCCCCAACGTTCACCCTTTCCTGTGTACTACCTTCATCAAAATATACTTGAGGTGCTTCCACTGTGTGGGCCATTTGTTGTCCCAGGGGGTTGGGGAGTATGCTTTATCTGATTCATAGTCTTTTTTTATCCCGGTTTAATTTTTGATTTTTCTTGTTTTTAAGTTCCTTAATGCTGTCATCAGTTTTACAAGAAAATGTTAAAGTAATGTTTTTTCACTTCAAATTGCAAGTCAGACTGAATACTGCAATCTAATCAATGAATGGATTCAAGTAAACCATGCATTTGTCTGCTATTGTCTTTTATCAAACACTCAAGTAATTCACACCCATGTCTATTAAACAGTTGTATCAGTTCGCTATGTAAACCAGAGACCCTTACCAACCCTGTTGGATATCTCCACATTCTCACTCCTTTGGGAATCTGCTCAGTCCTGATACATTCCTTCAGATAGCTATTTTCTAATTGTAATTTCCGATAATGGAATAACAAATTCTCTAGTTGTGAAAGTTGTTCATTAACAGTTCTCCCCTCATTAACCAATACTGCCAGCTCTTTCTGCCATTCCGTTTCTCCCTCAAGCCACAATTCAAATGAATTGCTGCCATTGTAGGAAGTCCTGCCTCCACGATTCATCTGATTGATCCACTGGCCTAAATTCTGAGTGCCCGATTGGGAACTGGTGGAAGCAAGCCATCTCTGTGCTGGTGTAACACCACTGTAGATATTGTCCTGCTCCTGGTTGTTTAAAAACTGTTCAACCATCGTAACACCATTATTTCTTGACTGTAGACACTGTTGGGTTAGTTGCTCGACTAGCAACATCAGGTTCGATACCAAGCATTCCAAATTCATAACCAATGTTGCCAAAGTCTGTAAAGTGGGTGAATCGTTCACCTTGGTTCCTTCCATACCCACAAAAACTGGTAAAGAAGAACCACAGCTCACCAACTAAGAATTATGCACAAAAGAAAGAGACCAAGTTTCACGATCCAATTCAAGGGTATTTATTAGCAATTTTGTCACAAAAATAGAGATTTCTTTAGATGAACACTACAAAAACAGAAACAAATGCACTTTACCAAACAGTCTTATATATACCACCCCTAACTCAACAAAATTAACCTCTTAAAGTTGTAGGCACAATTATGTACAAAAAGATACATACAGAGGGTGCAGCCTAGATGGCCAACTGGTAACAGCTTTTTTCTTGAGCTCCATATCAGTTACTAAGAAACAAGAAAATTATTATTTAAAATTCTATTACCAGCTCCTTAAAGTTATACAATCTATTTGGGAATCTATAATCTGCAAGATTCTCAACTTTGGAGCCTTTCCTTAAAATATTTCCTGTCAAAAAGTACAGTTATGTACCTACCATAAATGTAGATGTTTGAGTGTATTCACTGTTGCAGTCACTACTCTTGGGTTATCCTGCTGGCAGGCTACCCTCAGACGGCCAGAATTCCAAAGTCTAGGTCTGGCATCTGTTGCTGTCACCTCTTCCCTGACATCAGTGCGCCAGGGGTATAAAAGATGCAGCCGACGCCATTTTCTTCAGTTTTTCTTGCCCCAGATGTCAGGTGCCCCCAAATTGATAGGCTGAAAAAATATGCCAATAAAAATACATGCACAAAAATAACATTCCCTTTATCTACAAGCAAATACACCAAATAGGTTGCATAGGATAGAGAAATGCAGAAAGGTCCCAGCAAAGAGAAGGGGGATGGTGGTTGGGTAACCTGGACTGCAACAGTGAATACAGTCGAACATCTACATTTATGGTAGGTATACAACTGTACTATGTTCATTGTGTTTCACTGTTGCAGTCATTACTCTTGGGTTGAATCCCAAAGCTGAGGATGGGTGGCTGGGCTAAATAGGATTAGGAGAGGCTATGAGGCCCTGCAGAACTGCAGTGGCAAAGCCTGCTCTGGACTTAGAGTAAAGAGGTAATTGGTAGTGCTTTGTGAAAGTGTGCACTGAACTCCAAGTTGCAGCCTCTAAGATATCTTTAGTTGGTACTCCTCTGAGGAAGGCTGCTGAAGTGGCTGCTGCTCTGGTGGAATGAGGCCTAATGCCCTTAGGTACTGATTTGCCATGTTGAAAATAGCAGAAACGGATGCAATGGCCTATCCATTTAGAAATAGTCTGTTTTGAGATAGCCTTTCCTTGTGATCCTGCAGCATATGACACTAAAATTTGCTCAGTTTTTCTGAAAGCTTTAGTTCTGTCCAAGTATAAATGTAACTGCCTGTGTATGTCCAAAGAATGCAGAATTTTCTCACCCTTGTTCTGTGGATTTGGATAAAAGGTAGGCAAGTGAATGGATACTACCATAGGCATGAATGTAGGGTTTGTCCTCAGAGAAACCCTGTCTGGATGAAAAATGATAAAAGGGTCCACAGCCATGAGTGTTTGTAACTCTGAGACTTGCCTTGCAGAGGTTATTGCTAGGAGTAGAGCTGTTTTCCAGGATAAAAATTTTATATCTGCTGTTGAAGCTGGCTCGAAAGGAGGCAGTGTGAGTTTTTCCAAAACATAATTTAGGTCCCAGGCCGGAATTGGTGCTCTCCTTGGAGGCCTAATGTTTTTGGCCCCTCTGAGGTACTGCCTTATTAAAGGATGAGAAAAGATAGGTGGTTCCGTACTGTAATGGGCTGAAATGGCAGAGGCACGAATCTTAATTGATGAGAAAGAAAGGCATTTGTTCAGCATCTCAGTTAGGTATTGTAAAATCTGAGGTATATTTGGTACACACGTGTCAATGCCTTGTTCCTTGTTCCAAGCACAGAATCTCTTCCATTTTTCTGCATAAGATTTTCTGGTACTGGGCCTCCTGGCCTCCAAGATAACATCCATAACAGTTTTTGAAAGAGGAGTGTTCTGACTGGTTACATTATCCGCCATGCTGCCAGATTTAAGGTCCTGAGTTGGCTGTGCAGGATCTGATTGTTTTGTTGGGTCAGCAAGTGAGAAGTTTGAGGCAATATCCATGCTGGACCTTGAGACAAGCTCTTAAGGACTGAGTACCAGTGCT
This sequence comes from Protopterus annectens, assembly GCF_019279795.1. Classification (NCBI taxonomy): domain Eukaryota; kingdom Metazoa; phylum Chordata; order Ceratodontiformes; family Protopteridae; genus Protopterus; species Protopterus annectens. The sequence continues at coordinate 1,013,394,126 of NC_056748.1, read as the reverse complement.
GGCGTGGCCAGTCTGGTGCAATCAGTATCATTTTTGGCTTCTCTTGTCTGACCTTTAGGAGTACCCTGGGAAGGAGAGGCAGTGGAGGAAAGGCATATACTGTTAGATTTTTACAGCTGAAGGATAGGGCATCCAATTCCCATGCTTGCTTGTGATAAATCCTTGTGCAAAATCTCTACAATTGGCAGTTGTGAGGGGAGGCAAATAGATCTATGTCTGGGCTTCCCCATTTCCTTATTATCATGCTGAAGACTTGTGGATCCAGTTTCCATTCGTGGGGATCCATGAGGTTTCTGCTTAGTTTGTCTGCTGGAGTATTTGTTTTTCCTGGTAGGAATTGCGCTTGCAGGTGAATTTGAAAAGCCAATGCTGTGTCCCATAAGGTCATTGCTTGTCTGCCGAGAGGGTAGGAATGTGTACCTCCCTGTTTGTTTATGTACCACATGACTGTAGTATTGTCTGTTTTTATCAGTAGTTGTCCTGGATGAAGCAGGTCCCTGAAAGCTGTCAGGGCATTTTGAACAGCTAGCATCTCTTTCTGATTGATGTGAAGATGCATCTGGTTTGCAGGCCATGTGCCCGGAATACATTTTCCTGCCATATGGGCCCCCCAGGCATAATCTGATGCATCCGTTGTCAGTGTCTGTCTGGCTGTGGGTAAACCGAATGGCAGACCCTTGTAGTGGTGACAGGCTTCTGCCCACCATCGAAACTCCTGTTGCAGGCAGGGAATGAGTGCAATTACTGTCTCCAGGCTGTGGCAATGCTGAGTCAAAACACTTTTTAGATACAATTGTAGTTTCCTCATATGCAGTCTGGCATATGGAATTAGTAGAATGCAGGATGCCATGAAAGCCAGGGCCTGCAGGATTTTCCTTGCAGATAAGTGGGTTTTTGTTGCCAATTTCTTGAAGTAAGAAGTCAGTTGCTTTTGTTTGTCTGGCATGAGATAAGCCATCTGAGCAGTTGTATTTAAGCTTGCACCCAGGAATATTATCTCTTGAGAGGGCACTAGTTTTGATTTCTTTTCATTTACTGTGTACCCTAGGCCAGTTAGTAATATTTTTACAAATGCCAGATGCTTTAGAAGAATGTCTTTGTTCTCTGCTTGAATTAGGCAGTCGTCCAAGTAGGGATATATTTGAATTCCTCTTTGTCTGCAAAATGCAATTACTGGTGCCAGGCACTTTGTGAAGACCCTGGGCGCAGTAGATAAGCCAAAGGGCAGTGCAGAGAACTGGTAATCCATTGAACCAGCTATGAATCTGAGGTATCTTCTGCAAGATTGTCTGATTGGGGCATGCAGGCATGCCTCTTTTAGGGTCAAAGTTACGAGCCAAGCCTTCTTGCCCAGCATGGGCAGTAGCTGCTGTAGAGTCAACATCTTGAATTTTGGAACTTCCAGAAATGTATTTAGTATAGACAGGTCCAGTATTGGCCTCCGGGTTCTGTCCTTCCTGGGTACTAGGAAAAGTCTGGAGTAAAATCCTTGCCCCTGTTCTTGTTGTGGTACTTGCTGAATGGCCCTCATGTCCATGATGGCTATAATTAGTTTTTGCGCCTCTGCACATTGATTGTGTGGCAGGTCCGGCATACCTTTTGACCTTGGTAGAGTGTGAAAATGGAACCTCTAGCCTTGGGACACTATGTTCAGGGCCCATTTGTCTTGGGTAATCATTTGCCAATTTGATGAAAAAAGTGCTAGTTTTCCCCCTAAGGGGGCTGCCAAAAGAAAAGTGCTTGTATCTGGCAGAGGAAAGTCATTGGGACTGTTTCCTGTAAGGCTGTGATTTGTCTTCTCCACTTTTGGAGGTAGGAGCACCCCATTGTTTAGGCTTGTATGAGCCTTGGGGCTGAGATCTGCCTCTGGGATGCCTGTATCTGCCACTTTGTGGTCTGTCTGACACTGGAAAGGACCAATTTTTAGAAGGCCAGTTCCTGCTAAACCTGGGTGGCTGTACCTGTAAGAAATCCTTGACTGTCTGCATGGATTTTGTTTTATCCTCCCTTTTTTCAAAACCTCTTCTGCTTTAGTACCAAACAAAGTATCATGCTGCAATGGTGCATCTAATAATTTTGCTTTAACATGATCAGGCATATTCTGTTCCTTTAACCAAGCATGCCTTCTAATAACAGAACCTGTGACAGCGGCCCTGCACGAGGCCTCCAGTGAATCATAACCACATTGCAAAGTATGCTTTCCCACTTGTTCAGCTGCATACAATAAATCCTGCAATTCCTTGTTCTCTGAACATTCAGTATTTGTCAACAGTTTCTGTTTAAGCAGTGACATTAAATATTGTTGATATTTAAGCATATGAAACTGACAATTTAAAGCCCTTACAGCCAAGGTAGCAGAAGTGTATACTTTTTTCCCCCATCTGTCTAGAGCCCTAGAATCCCTATCAGAGGGGACAGGTTTTTTTGCAGTGGAGGCTTTAACCACTTTGAGACCCTGAGATATAGTTTCTTGATCAGCAGCAGGGTTTTTATATAGGAATTTATGATAATCCAGAACCTTGTAGTATCTGTCTGGCTTAGCAGGTGCAGGGGGTAAAGAGTCAGGGGACAGGCCAGACTCTGAAAATACATCATCTTCAATGTCTAAAACAGGTGGAATAGCAAGGGGTCTGTGCTGAAGAAGTACCAGAAAGTCTCTGAGCCTTTTCTTAGATTCAGAATAATCTTGGCTCTCCCAGTGGAAATGCTCCCTCATGGTATGCAGGGTTTCCCCAAAAGAATAATCTTCAGGAGTGGCTGAAGGAATGGATTCTTCAGCATCAGAATCCTCATAGGGAAGCATGGAATAATCCTGTTCAGAAGAGGAATCAGAGGCAATAGAAACCTGATCAGAAGAATAATACTCTGTCTCTTGCCTAGGCCTCTTATCAGGTGGGGGATGGGAGCCCCTGATCAAAGTAATTAGGTCTTCGGCTGTTTTGAGCATCTGTTTTTTAGGCATGGTAGACTGAGTAGGAGAATGCTGTACTTGTCTCTTTGTCTTTAGAGCTGCTTTAGTCTTTGAAGCTGAAGATGGCTTAATATATAGTTGTGTAGGTCTGAAGACACTCTCAGAAGCTGATGCCTGCTCAGCGGCTCCGGACCCATCTGAGGGAATGATTTCCGAGTGTCCAATACCTTGAGTATCCAGAGGCCCAGTCGGCTCCATGTGGGAGTCGGAAGTGGCCTGTGGCTCTGTCGGTAGCAGGCGCCAGGGGCTGTGAAAGCACCTCACTGAAAACTGGCGAACCGGCGACTGGCCTAGCAGAGGCCTCGTCATCGGTTTTGGACCTCAGATGCCTATCCTTTTCCTTGTCCTTGCGTTTTTTGTAAACTCCGGTTCCCGGCTGGTCCAACGGCATTATATAATTAAATCTACGGCCAAAGTAATAAATGCAAAATCAAACCAACGCTTAATAGTGTGTTGGTTAAATCTAACACAAAACCGACAGCTAGCAACGTTGTGATCAGAGCCTAGGCAAGGGATACAGTAAGAGTGAAAATCCTTATGAGGTATTTGCTTCCCACAAGAAATACAATTGTTAAGTTTTTCTGACATCGGTCTGGAGCAAGAAAAAAGTTTCCCCAATGGGGTACTTAGCTTTAATGAAGACTTCGTTTCTGAAATTCGGATTTGAAAATCTCAGGAGTCGGCCGACCAGCACTTGCAAACTGCTTTTGCTTCGGGCACCGAGCGGCAAGAAAGACTGAAGAAAATGGCGTTGGCTGCATCTTTTATACCCCTGGTGCACTGATGTCAGGGAAGAGGCAACAGCAACTGACGCTGGACCTAGACTTTGGAATTCTGGCCAACTGAGGGTAGCCTGCCAGCAGGATAACCCAAGAGTAATGACTGCAACAGTGAAACACGATGAACATCTAAGGATTATACAACTAAACAGAGATGAGCAACTCAAAATCTTCACATGCTGATTCCACATTAAGGAAGGAGATCCAGTCTATATCTACCACTCTCCAGGAACTGCCTTTAAAAATGAATAGATTTACTGACAATCTTGAAACTTTAAAGATGAACTGTCAACAACAAACTGATGTTCTGAGGGAAATCCTCCAGCAGCAACAATCCAAAATTCTGAACATTGAAACTTCACTGAATGACATAGATAAAAGGCTTAAGGAAGATGAATCCCACTGTGAGACCATACTGCAGCAAAATAACTGGCTGATAAATAAAGTAGACAACATTGAAAACAGAGAGAGGAAAACAAATATTAGAATCTTTGGTCTCCCTGAAAAAACAGAAGAAGATATTTCCTTCCTAAATTCCTGGCTGCCTGAATTCTTAAACTTAAAAGAAGGTATGTCATACGGGATCAATAGGGAAACCTATTTCTTCTTCCCCTAATGCTTCTCCAAGATCTATTGTTGTGAAGTTCCTATCCTTCTTAGATAAAGAACTTATTCTGAGAACAGCTTGGAGGAAAAGTCCCGTATCCTTTAAAGGAAACCAAATAAGGCCAGACAATGATTATTCCACAAGAGTCCTGCAAATGAGAAAAAGCCCTTGGCCATTGGTAAGGCTTTTAAAGCAAAATAAAATTAAAGCACAATTAGTCTATCCAGCCAAAATCAAAATCCACCACAAGAATGAGATGAGATCTTTCAACAATATAGAAGAAGCTGTTTCTTTTATCCAAAACAATAACATCATTACAATCCCAGAAGGTATAGACTGGACACCATCTATGACCCTTAGAAGATCATCTGAGAAAAACAACTGGATGGATGTAAGAAAGAAGAAATTGAAAACCGGAGCCAAAATTACTGGACTTCCTAATTCTCTCAAAGATCAAACTAAGTCAAAAAAGTTTATGGAAACCTAGACCTAAAGAAGTATGTAGCATGACTTTATTTGTCTTGCATATGTATAAAACTTGCAATCTAAAATTAATAATGCTATACTACTATTAGACACAACTGCTAGTGATACCTAGGGTGTATAGCTAGTTGAATCCTATACACACATGTTCATTTATTTATTGAATTGTCTTAGATACAGCTGCTAGTGATACCTAGGGTGTATAGCTCGTTGAATCCTACACACACATGTTCATTTATTTATTGAATTGTCTTTAGATACAGCTGCTAGTGATACCTAGGGTGTATAGCTCATTGAATCCTACACACATATGTTCATTTATTTATTGAATTGTCTTTAGATACAGCTGCTAGTGATACCTAGGGTGTATAGCTAGTTGAATCCTACACGCATATGTTCATTTATTTATTGAACTGTCTTTAGATACAGCTGCTAGTGATACCTAGGGTGTATAGCTAGTTGAATCCTGCACACACGTGTTCATTTATTTATTGAATTGTCTTTAGATACAGCTGCTAGTGATACCTAGGGTGTATATCTCGTTGAATCCTACACACACATGTTCATTTATTTATTGAATTGTCTTTAGATACAGCTGCTAGTGATACCTAGGGTGTATAGCTAGTTGAACCCTGCACACATCTGTTCATTTATTTATTGAATTGTCTTTAGATACAGCTGCTAGTGATACCTAGGGTGTATAGCTCGTTGAATCCTACACACATATGTTCATTTATTTATTGAATTGTCTTTAGATACAGCTGCTAGTGATACCTAGGGTGTATAGCTAGTTGAACCCTGCACACATCTGTTCATTTATTTATTGAATTGTCTTTAGATACAGCTGCTAGTGATACCTAGGGTGTATAGCTAGTTGAATCCTGCACACATGTGTTCATTTATTTATTGAATTGTCTTTAGATACAGCTGCTAGTGATACCTAGGGTGTATAGCTAGTTGAACCCTGCATACATCTGTTCATTTATTTATTGAATTGTCTTTAGATACAGCTGCTAGTGATACCTAGGGTGTATAGCTCGTTGAATCCTACACACATGTGTTCATTTATTTATTGAATTGTCTTTCCTTCCTTCCATTACTTTGTTAAGGGAAGAAGAGGGAAGTGGTGTAGGGAGAGTTTTGAAAAGGTAATTTTTGAACTGGCCGTTTAATTAGCAATCTGAAACAGATAACTTCAGAATCTGATTTTATATATACAATGCAAATAACTCTTGTTATATGTTTATATATTTATTTTTCCTTTTTTTTAAGTAATTTCAGCATTCTGTCACTATATGACTTCAACATATTATAATATTCTTTCCCGACTCTATTTCCAGCTTAGCATTTTAACATTCAAAACTGTCATTTCTTTCTTTTGTGAGAAAAGTAACCTCGAGCACTACACTGAATTTAAAAGTTGCTTCTCCCTTTTTTTTTTCACTCAAATACTCTCATGGCTGCCTGTAAACTGAGCTGTGTTTAACATTAAGAAGTTCATCCGAGTTGCCTTGGCGTACTGTGTTAGAAATCCGTTGTCAGCTGTACGAGTGTTTCTGACGTGTAACGGATATCTCATTTGCATATCTCGCTGATTCAGCAGCCTGAAGTTACTTGAAACATAACGCAAATAAGACATTAAACTAAATGTTAGAAATTATTAGAGTTGTTAATTTGATCCAAGTAAAATTAATTAGAAACTGATCTCTGTAGTAACCAAGGCGGGACTGTGTAGGTGGCGATGACATCACTGCTACATTACAAGTCTCCTCGAGTGTTTGGGAAATTAACAGATCAAAAATTAATAGATTTGGCTTTACATAATATGTCACTAATAATTAAATACATTATTACTCTAGTCTACACACAAACAATTGTATATATATATATAAAAAAATGAAAGTATTCTGTAAATAATGGATAGGAAAAGATAAAAAAAAGAAGAAAAAGGAATCTTTCTGTTGAATGGAAGAATGCTTACAGCTGTCATCGTTTGTATGTTCTGGCTGTTAATGACAAATGGAGCTTGGAGATGGGCAAATGCTTCACTCCATTGGGACTTGCCAGTCCCTCTCTAGCTTGTTTCTTGAGTGGTTTGGACTAATTGTATGAAAGTGGGGCACAGAAGGCTACCTCACCGTGGGAAAAAGTTTAGTTTATGGATTTCCTAAAAATCTTCATCATTCAAATAGCCTCTGGTAAAGTGATATTACTCTTGAGTAACATGAATGAGGAAATGCTATAGCACACTGCGCTGTTTACGCTAACATATTCTTTATTGAGGAAATAACCGAACATCACTCAACCATGGAGGGGATGTACAGGCTTCGCACAGGGGGCGCTCCAACCGGGGGTTGAACAGGAGAGCCTCTTGCTGTGGGGCAACAACGGTATAGTCTAGAATTATATAGTAAAATCCTAGATCAATAAATCAAAAAAAAGTTAACATGACAATCTAAAGTGGTTATGACAACTGTGAAAAATAATCCATGAACATCAGATAAGGTAATCTTCGTTGAGTATTAAAAGAATAAAGACTCCCATTTATGCAAATCATATAGACCAATTTATTTGATTAACAATGATTACAAACTATTAATGTCTATACTAGTTAACAGATTTAAGAAATCATTAACCCATCTCATCTCAGAAGACCAAATGGGATTTATTTATAATAGACATACCCAAGATAATATCCAAAGAATTATAACTACTATAGATATCCTAAATAGAGACAAACATGAGGCTCTTATAATCACTCTTGATATTGAGAAGGCCTTTGACTCATTAAACTGGAATTATCTTTTTAAATTTCTAAAATTATATAAATTCCCCACTCAATTCATTACTTTTATAAAAAAATATTTATTATAACAATTTAGCATATGTAAAATTAGGTCCATTTACATCAGAATCAATTAAAATTACTAAAGGTACCAAACAGGGATGCCCAATGTCTCCCGATTTTATTCACTTTAGCAATAGAACCCCTTTCTTTGGCAATTCATTCAGATCCTAAAATTATAGGCCTAAATATAATCAATTTAAATTCAAGATAATGTTATTTGCAGATGATATCTTGCTTACTTTAATAAATTCAGAAGAATCCTTACAAGAATTAGATATGCTAGTCAAAACATTTTACTATATTTCTGGCCTTAAAATTAGCAGCTCTAAATCTAATCATATGCTCTTAAATAAAAAAAATCCTAATGATAATACTAATTCAACTACTAATGAAATGATTGGGAAACATGTTTCTTCTTTGAAGTAAATAGGGATTGACCTATGTGAAAAAATAGACCTAACTTTAAACACAAACTATAAAAACATTATAAACTCACTAAAAACTCTCATAGAGAAATTGAATAAATTACATCTAAAATTTGAAGATAGATTACAATTAATTAAAATGATCTTATTGCCAAAAATAAATTACATAGCTCTTTCTATTTCTGTATTACCCAGTACAAAACTTTTAAAAGAAATAAACAAAATGCTATTAAAATTTTTATGGTACCCAAAAAGCATAGAATAGCTCTAACCAATCATATCAGAATATGAGAGCTTGCAGGAATAAATTTCCCTGATTTAGAATCCTATATCAAAGCCTCTCACCTAAAAACAATATTAAATTGGATAGATCCCAAATATTCTTTGGCTTGGAAATCGCTACATACAAGTATTATCCTAAATGAAAATAAGCTAATACAAAAATTAGAATTAAGCAAATTAAGTAACAAACTTTGGTATGTACTTTGTATTAATATACAGTATAATACTATTACATTTACTAACCTAGATTACTTAAATCATATCTATACGTCCTTTAGAAGCTTTGTAAATAACAATATTGACATTAAAATATGGATCCAGCTTTTATTCCCCTTTAAAGCTGCAAAAAACTTTTTTCGATAATATTAGTCTAGATACACTCAGCTATTGGGAAAGGGAAAAAATGACATGCTGGTTTCACTGCACAAAGAATTTAGTCACCATAGATACACAAACTCTGATCAAAGAATATGATCTACCATCATCAGACTGGCTAGTTCTCAATAGTCTGTTTCCATTCACTCAAGATTTGTGCAGAACAATACAGAATTCTTTTAAATCTCCACCTAAATGCATAACTCTTGTTAATGAAATACTACATGGTGAATTTAACTGGAAAAATTTAATTTCAAAAATTTATAAAATTATTATTACTTATAAGACTACTCCTAATCAGAGGTTTTGGGATTTTGTTACTAAAGGCTGTACATTGTCCCTAACTTTTACAAGCAAATCAAATATTTTACCTTCTCTTAAATTAACCTCTAACTTACAAATGTGGAAAGTTCTCTCCTGGAAATTTTTGCATAGAGGTTTTTACACACCTAGTAAGATTGCTAAATTTAACTCCTCAGAGCAGGTGACGTGTTGGAGATCCTCTTTAAAATGCAAGGCCGATTGGTCTCACATCTTTTATGATTGTTCACACATTAAGACATTTTGGAATGATATTGAAAATTTTCTCCAAGCCATCTTTACTGATTCCTTTATATTATCACAACCATTCATTTTTCTGAATGTAAATGAATCTATTGTATTGAATAACAAAAATAATTATCTTCTTTGGACAATCCTAGCAGCAGCCAAAAAATGTATTACAAGAAGATAGAAGTCACCCTCCATTCCAACCTTACAAGATTTCAAGACCCTCTTGGTTGAAGTAGCAACAATGGAAATAAAAGTTAAAGAAGCAAGAATATATCTCAGAAAATGGACTAACAACCCCTGTACAAATGTTTTATCCCTTATTCAGTCACTGAATTTAGATCTATCTCCATCAAATTAGTCACTTTGAAAGTAAAGTATGAATTAATGAATACTGTACCCTTCTTTATATCTATAACATTTCATACAGTGCCTGAGGCCTTTGTAAAATTTGTACATAGTTTTATCATAATTTGTTGTTTAAATGATTGTTACTGAAAAATCAATAAAAAACTTTGGAGCAGAAAGATACATACATTTCCCACCAATAAATACTAAAAATGATACAAAAGCATTAAAAAAACATTATTCTAATGTATAATAAAATCAACTCTAAGCCTTAAAATGGAGCTGATAGATATAAATCATTTAATCCTGGATATACTGTTGCTTGTGACCTAAGCTGCCATCTCAATTCTTTTGCTTCTAAAAAGTCATTCAAAAATCTCCCTTTCACCTATTACAACCTGGTCTATAGTCACAAACTTGAAAGAATGTGTACCATTTTCTATAATGTGTTTTGCCATGGCGTTGTTGATGTTCTTTTTTGAAATATCATAATAGTGTTGGTATACATGGGTCCTAATGGAGTTGATAGTTTTTCCTATATAGAGCACTGGACATTCTGTGCATAGGGCTAAATAAACAACCCCCTTACTATAACAGTTGTATTTCTTATCTAATACGTGTTTACCATAATTAGGAATGGTAACCTCCTTGGTTTCTAACACATACTTACATTGTGCACAATATCCACACTTATTCATTCTACTTCTAACACATATTAGATAAGAAATACAACTGTAGCAGTAAGGGGGTTGTTTATTTAGCCCTATGCACATAATATCCAGGGTTCTATATAGGAAAAACTATCAACTCCCTTAGGACCCGTGTATACCAACACTATTATGATATTTCAAAAAAGAACATCAACAACGCCTTGGCAAAACACATTATAGAAAATGGTACACATTCTTTTAAGTTTATGATTATAGACTAGGTTGTAATAGGTGAAAGAGGGGGATTTTTGAATGACTTTTTAGAACCAAAAGAATCGAGATGGCAGCTTAGGTCACAAGCAACAGTATATCCAAGATTAAATTATTTATATCTATCATCTCCAGTTTAAGGCTTAGAGCTGATTTTATTATACATTAGAATAATGTTTTTTAATGTTTTTTGTATCATTTTTAGTATTTACTGGTGGGAAATGCATGTATCTTTTTGTACTTAATTGTGCCTACAACTTTAAGAGGCTAATTGTGTTGTGTTAGGGGTGGTGTGTGTGTGTGTGTGTATATATATATATATATATATATATATATATATATATATATATATATATATAAGATTGTTGGGTAAAGTGCATTTGTTTCTGTTTTTGTAGTGTTTATCTAAAGAAGTCTCTATTTATGTGACAAAAGCACTAATAAATACCCTAGGAGTGGATCATGTGACTCGGTCTCTTTCTTTTGTACATAATTCTTAGTTGGTGAGCTTTGATTCTTCATTAGGGAGTGTGTTAGTTAGGAAGTTTCTAAAGATTATGTGGGGGAGCACTTTAGTTTAGGTGTAGTTACTGTCTACCTCCATCTATTAGAGACACAGGGGCTAGAACCTAGGTGAATTTACAATTTCCCATCCATTGGTCAAGGTTACGCCTAAATAGGGTTAGGGATGGACTCTGTTTAACTGAAGAGGGAACCTGTTCCAAGGCATGGAGATCCTCTGAGATACAAATCTGTCTTGCCAACATGCTCTATTTATGTCGCAAGAAAAAATTTAAATCCTAGGATCTAGTTGTTCTGATGCTACTCATTTTGCGGGTGTGTTGGATCTGAGGATGCCTTGTATGCCAGGCATAGATCACCTCTCAGTAACATTGTTGGAGACTGAGTATAAAGATAGGGTATTAAGGCTGGTTACCTATTACAACCAGAAAACCGCAGTTGCGCGAATATGGAAACGTCTACACATATTGAGCAAACCACAAAAACACTGAACATCCTGAAGCGCGAAATTCGAAATGTTGACTCGTCGCAGTTGGCCCTTCTTCAGTATAGCTCTTTAAGGTAAGTGTGCAATAGTTACGGACCTTAGGGTTAAGGTGCGGTTTAAGGTAAGTGCATACATAGTAATATATGTAAGATTTAGTTTAGGGTTAGAATTACGGTTTTGTTAAGTGTATGCATGTGGATTATTTATTTTGTTTGGGTATAGCTCCTTAACGTAGTTGTGCAATAGCTACGGACCTTAGGGTTAGATGTGGGTTAAGGTAAGTGCATACATAGTAATATATGTAAGCTTTAGTTTAGGGTTAGAAGTAGGGTTTTGTTAAGAGTATGTATGTGGATTATTTATTTTGTTTGGGTAGGTAGTACGTAGCAGGTGGTGAGGTTGGCCAACTATGCCGATTTGACATTTTGAATTTCACGGTTCAGGATGTTCGGTGTTTTCGCGGTTCACTCAATATGTGTCGACGTTTCCACATTCGCGTATGTGAGGTTTTGCAGTTATAATATAGACCCATTAAGGCCATCCATACAGGACAATGTGTTTATACCCTGGATTCTTCTGGTAAGAAACCTTTGTTGGCATTACAACTGCTGTATATGTCTGGTTAGGTACATGCTGAAGGGGACATTATACTCAATGATGACTCTGTTAAAGGCCAAATAAAGTAGTACTATGACTTCTTTGGACCTGGATGCCATACCCTTATTAGCTGGATGATATAGAATGATTTTCTTACCAGCTTAGCCACGTGTTGGTCAGATTACTATCTGCATATATTCCCAGATGCCTGACTACTGGGTCAGCTCTTAGTGGTGCTTATTGATAAAATAATTAGCTTGGGTGGCAGTTTTCCCAAAAGGCACTAAAGTGCATTTCTTGACATTGAGTTTTAGTCTTGCAAAATGTTTGTATCATGAGAGAATTTATGATAGCTCCCAGTTTGCAGTTATCGACAAACTTGGTTAGCCAAAGGCCCTTGATATTATCTCTGAAAAGTAGATGCCAAATAGGAGCGGTCCCAGCATGAAGCTCTGAGGTACCTCACTGATGACCAGCCTCTTCGTGGTGGTAGTCTTACCAATACTGACTGCCTAAGTCCTGTCTGTGACCCAGCTGGCAATCCAGTGAGTTATGTAGGGGTTTATGTAGTTTGGTGAGTTTGTCAACTACACCTGAGTGGGGGATTGTATCCAATGCTCTAGCCAGGTCCAGGTGGTCGGTATGCACCATTCACCCTCATCCATTGCCTTTCTGACCTTCTCAAAGAAGTCCACTAGGTTTAGTAGGCATGACTATCCACTGACAAAGCCAAATTGGGTTGGGTCTGGTGTCTGAAGGTTGCCTATGCCTATTTTGATCATTTCAATAATAATTAATTCCATGGCTTTGCATATTGGACTAGTCAAATTAATAGGTCTGTAGTTTCTCAGGTTAGTTGATGGTCCCCTTGTGAAGTGGGATAAAAGTTGCAGTCCTCCATTCTGGAGGTACAAAGCCTGTTTTGAGGCTATAGTTAAAAAGTTAAAAACTTAGGGGGTGCAGCACCCAGCAGGATAAAAGCACTCATCAAAATAAACAAACTTAGAGGACAAATAAAGTCTACCAAAGCCAAATCTGAGGTAAGTTTGGCCTCCCAGGCCAAGGACAACCACAAATCTTTCTTTAGCTATGTCTGCAACCTCAAAGTCAATACACAATTGTGTGCAGAGCTCATTGTAAATGAAGTCATCTAAACTGAGACAGAAGATATAGCAAACCTCCTGGCAGATAAATTCAGCTTCAGCTTTACCCCTCCCTCTTTCTTCCTCAACCCTCCCTCAAGAAATATCATCAAATATAACTCCCCCTACTATCATTAGGGAACACATCCTTAATACTCTCTCTAAGACCAAGAACACTGGATCAATGGGCCCAGACAATATCCCAGGATGCCCTCTAAATAGTATGAAACATGATCTATCAGGCCCTCTGGAATTACTGTTTAACTGTAGCCTCCAAACAGGCTTTGCGCCTTATGAATGGAGAAAGGCAAGAGTCATCCCTCTGCACAAATGTGTGCCATCTACAGACTCTGGAAACTACAGATCCATAAGTCTCACTACTGATATATGTAAAGCCATGGAAAGCATTATCAAGGAGATAATCAATAGAGATATAGTAAACCAGGGGATCATGTCTGTCTCCCTGCTAGACAGGGGTCCAGAGAAGTAAATATTGTGGGAAGAAATATCCAGGGAATTGTTATGGCTAGGCTTGCATAGGCCCCAGGGCCGATAGCCTAGTACCAACCTATGAACCTCCAAACACTGGAACCAACCCAGTTTGGTTTCAAGGGAAGATCATGCCTACGCAGCATGGTGGACTTCTTTAAGAAGGTCACCAAAGCAATGGGTGAGGGCAAAATTATTCACACTGCCTACCTTGATCTGGCCAAGGCATTACACAATACCCCACTCGGGCATTGTCGACAAACTCAAGAGGCTAGGTACAAACCCATATGTCACCTGGTGGACACAGACAGGACCCAGGAAGTTAGAATTGGGAGTCTACCTCTACAAAGAGGCCAGTCACAAGTGGAGTCCTTCAGGGATCAGTCCTTGGACCACTCCTTTTTGGCATTTACTGCTCAGAAGTCAAGGCCAATGTCAGTGGTCTCTGGTTGACTAAATCTGCAGATGACTGCAAACCAGGAGCTGTCATTGAATCTCACACTGACACAAGACAAACAACTGGTGTCAGAGCCATGGACTAAAACTAAATGCCAAGAAATACATAATAGTATCCTTTGGGATGCCATCCATCCCTGGTAACCATCACATTGACAACATACCCCTTAGAGTTGGCCCAGTAGTCAGGGACTAAAGGACACACATAGATAGTAATCTAGCCTTTGGCTATCATGTCTCTACAGTGGTAAGGAAATCATTCTGTGTTGTGCAACTTATAAACAAGGGTATGGCATCTAAGTCCAAGGAGGTCATTGTTCCACTGTACTCAGCATTCATCAGACTTATCAATGAGTATAATGCCCCCTTTGACCTAACTAGGCATATCCAGCAATTGGGACGTCCACAGAGGTTCCTCACTAAAAGAATATAGGGCATAAGTAAAATGTCTTTTGCAGACTGCCTCAAGGTCCTATCCCTGTATACAGGCTTTTGAGTGGAGATCTATGACTGGCATACAGGGCATTGTCAGACTGCACTCTGATGGACCTCCTGCATATCCACAAAACAAACAGCACCAGAATTACCAATTCTAGAAACTTAAACCTTGGCTATAATATAAATAGGACCTGCTGGAGAGATAGGTATGTATCCCAGAGACTACCCCGTCTATGGAACAGGTTCCCCATCCATGTGAAGTAGACTTTCTCCCTAACCCAATTCAAATGCAACTTGGACACTTGGATGGGAAACTGTAAATTCATCCCTGGTTTGGCACCTATGTCTCTAATGGACACATGTAACCTGTAAATGGTTAATCTCCCAGGCCCATGCTTACACTTATCAAGGGTATCAGAACTTGTCAAAGATTTGGGATGCATGGCTAGGCTTAAAAAGGCCCTTGTGGTCTTTAGCCTAGTAAACACCTATGAACTTATAGCCTATAAGTGACTCAAGTGGTGCTGATTGATCATGTTTCAAGCTACTTATCAGGCATCCCAGGATACTGTTGGGGCCTACTGAGATTGTATTTTTGGCCTTAGAGAGCACTACCAGGACCTGTTCCTTGTTAATAGTTGTGGGGGTTATACTAGTTGGTATTTCATGGAGGGAGGTGAGGGGGAGAGGGAGTGAAGTTTGAGCTGAATTTTGTCAGACAATTCACTACGCCAGTCTGTTCATTGAGGGTGGCAGCATTGACCACCAGTTTGGTCTTTGAGGTTTCAGATATAGCTGTAGAAGGTCTTGTAGTTATTTTTAGCATGTAAAGCTATCTTGACCTTGTAATTAGCCTTGCTGAACTTAATTAGTTCTTTTTGTTTCTTGTTTAGCTTAATTAAAAGCTATCATTGTGGGAGTTGCCCTTCCTGATTTTAGCCATGACTTTTTTTCTTGTGTTAAATAGCATATTAAGGTTAGGATTCTACCAGTGTAGTTTGCTTTTAGAGTTTGTTTTGGGCTTACTTTAGTAGGTATAGCAGCTGCTATACAGCCATTTACATGTTGTACAGGGTCTCTGTGAACAATTACTGTAGTCCTAGGTCCAGTATGTTTGAACCCCTGGTGGGTGTGTGCACTATCTGGTCAAGGGTATTTTGTGTTAATAAAGTCCAGGAATCTTTGTGCCTGTGAGTGTGAGGCAGTGTATGTTTCCCAGTCTATATATATAGAGAGAGAGATAAAGTCTCCCATAAATAGGGTATTTGGTTTAATGGCGAGTATCTTCTGTAGGTTTAGGTACAAGCTATGGGATATTCTAGGGGCATACAGTGTGACCTATAGCTTGCTAGGATATAGTATAGGACTTTGTCTATGGTGATTTGCACATGGATAAATTCCAGGGCATTGTCCTGTTTAACCAATGTAGAGTTATGCTTGCTGCTAATATAGAATGAGATTTCTCCATCTTTTGTCCCTGTCTATGCAGCTGATGGTCTAAATGTGTGGAAGACAGTGAAGCCTTGCACTGCTGAAATACTTTCTGTGGATGTTTTTCCTGAATCATGAAAAGCTGGAAAGGGAATAAAAAAAAATAAAAAAAAAAGTCGGGAGGGGGTACACAGTTCTTTCAAAATAACCATAATGTACTGCACCCAGTGCAGCAAGGGAATGGAAAAAAAAGCAATGCTGTCAGACAAATGTTGTCATATTCTGTATGTTCTCTGCCAAGAATGAGAAAACAAAAGATGAAGGTCTAAATCTGTTAAAAAAAAAAATGTGACATATAAATGAGTGAATCTGTACTACAGAAAGGAAAGTACAGTGTGTGTGTGTGTGTGTGTGTGTGTGTGTGTGTGTGTAGAGAGAGAGAGTTAGAGAGGCAGATGGACACACACGGATCTACTTCTATTTACCAAAATCCCACTAAGTGGAATAATGAAACGAAAAGATGATGTTGCCGAAAATTTAGTTTAACAAACACCTGGATCATAATTTAACTCTGGGAAACTAACCACTTGGCCACCAACACTTTAGAAAGAAACTAAAGCAAATAAAACCCATCCAAGTGGGGGTTTCACCCCCCCATATCCCCCCAACTAAATATACCAACTCCAAGATCACATTATAGTGTAGAAAAGGGCAAAGTTCACCATGGTGGCAAATTGATTAGTTTTCCAGAGTTAAATTATGGTGATCCAGGTTTTCTTTAAAGTAAATTTTCAGCAACATCGGCTTATTTTGTCATTTGATTAAATGGGATTTTGGTAAATAGAAGTAGATTCAGACATGCACAAAACTGAAATCAGCAGAACTCTTCTACCTTTCTAATTTCTCAAATCTCTTCTACTGGAAGAAACGCCAGATGTTAAATCAAGAAGAGGTCCCCTGAATTACCAGGGTAATATTAATTTTTTCCTTAAAATATCTACTAATTCATGAACTTATTAAATAGTCAATGAAGAAAATGGTTATGTAAAACTGAAAATAAAGAAATTCTGACTTTTCAGAAACTGACTGATAGTGGTAAACCAAAAAGAAAACTGGCATAGCTGGCAAGTGTCATAGAAGTCTGGGACAATGATATGACTCAGCAGATGCCTGAAGGCCAAGTAAAGATGTAGTGTTAATGGGTGGGGCAACAGAATAATGCAAAGTAAAAGATATTCAGTGACACTTTATTTCCAGAGTGATAAGGACCACTTCATATAGCTACTGCTGTTAAGGGGGCTGAAATATTTTAATTAGACATGCTTCTCACCTTTGTCTAAGAAACATTCTCTGAGATATTATAATCTTGAACTTGGTAAAAATACCTTATCAACAGTTGTTTTGTGATCAAATGAGTGTTAGTCACACATTTCTTGCATTTTTCCAGCACCCTACAAAACATTCGTACCTTTTATAGTTCTTGTAAATGGTAGATTTTAATGCTTCAAAAGGTGATGCATTTAATAATAGGATGGATCAGTATAGTACCTATGCTTAAAAGGACTTTATGGGATTGAATAGACATGCCATTGAATATCAGGTGTGCTACCTAGCAAGCCATTCTCTCTCTGTTTGCCAGAGAGGAATCAGAATGTAAACTGTTGCCTGTTTTTCTCATATCCTTAATTTCATTGCCTGTCTTCAATACTTGATTATCATTGCTGCATTTGAATTATAAAGTCAGTAGATTATATAGATTATAAAATAGGAAAAAGAAACAAACCTTTCAAAAATGATCAGTCTTGATACTGCTAATAAATGTAGACTAAATATGCTTCAAAAACCATTGGTAACCTTTTCTAATCCATGAAACCTAACTAAAACTCCTACTATGGGGCAAGTAAATGGCAGTCTGGTAAATAGCAGTGTTGCTCTATCAGATGGGTTATATTACATCTGTGGTAAATATGCTTATAAATGGTTACCAAAGGGATGGGATGGCACCTGTTATATAGGATTAGTGGTACCAGCAATGCATCATATAAAAGAGTTACCAAAAGGAAACATTAGAAATGCAAAAAAGAAAAGGGATATATTACCTGTGATTGAAAGTCCAGAAAATCCAGTAGACACCTTAGATACATCACATATATATAATCAAAATCTTGATTATATTAAATTAAAAGATATGGATTTAGGAGATGATGTAATATCTGGAGCAGGTATTTTCCCTTGGTACGGGGCTGCAAAAGCCATCTGGGAGCTGAGAAAACTATCTAAACTAGTTGAGGTATTGGCAAATGCCACTTTTAATGCAGTCCTTGACATTACTGTCAAAATGACAGCAATATGAACTATGGTTTTACAAAATCGAATGGCATTAGATTACATATTAGCATCCCAAGGGGGTACATGTGCTTTAATAGGAGAACAATGTTGTACATTTATTCCAGACAAAACAGAATCTGTAAAAGCACATTTAGAAGTAATTGCACAAGTGTCTCAACATACTAGAAAAAACTGGAATGATGACTGGAGTGAATGGTTTAGTAATCTGTTTACAGGATGGACAGGAAAAATCACTGTATTTTTAATTTCTTTCATTGTTATTGTAATGCTTGGTTGCATATTATTTACATGTATTAAAGTCTGCTTAGCAAAAACTAGTCAAGTTACAGTTATTAATTGTCATAATGAAAAAGTATTATCAAATAATGCTGAATTTATTTCTCTAGTTTAAAATAAAAAAAAAAAGAAGGAATTGTTAGAGTGTGTCCAACAATATACTAAGGTTGAAAATAACTTTGCTACAAATATGCAACATAAATAAGGAATAAGATAAAGCTTGCTCAAATGTAGAAAGAAAGTTTAGTAATATGTGATTAGCATCCGTACTAAATGATTGTGGCTTAAAAAATACACACATCAAGAAAGTTTAAAATAAATGACTGTGGCTTAAAAAAATAAGGAACTTGCTTATGAGTGTATTATACACACATCAAGAAAACTTACTTCTTACAGACATGACAAGAGTGTAATCTGCTTTCACTGGACAACAGGACATGCTTTTCTAAGAAAGTTTACAAATATGTTTTTCTAAGAAAGTTAATCCACAAGGCGTTTTCTTGAAGACAGTTTACTTATCAACATTTACAGAATCCACAAGGCATTTTCTTGAAGACAGTTTACTTATCAGCATTTACAGAATCCACAAGGCATTTTCTTGAAGACAGTTTACTTATCAGCATTTGCACAAGAACAGATGTGTTAGCATTTGCGTCATTAAGCCAGTATCTTTCCAAAACCAAGAGGGTGTGTGTTTAACTAAAATATGTATAAAAAGTCTGTATTAAATCTAGTTATGTTAGAGGTATGGTAGGGACACAAGTCCTGAGGTAAATGTTATATCTCTCATATCATCTGTACTATATGAGAAGTAAAGTTGGAACAGTACTTTTAAGCTGCAACGTTTGTCCAGTTTGGTTTATTATAAAAGTTATTGGTTACTGCTCTCTAAAGTTGATGCTGCAAAGTATATTCTCTCATCAGTGTATATTCTGTAAGTTTCTGTATGCGACAGACTGTGAATGCAAATATAACTAGACTTTGAATTTTAGCAGAATCCAGCCAGCAAATCCCACAGCAAGAGCAAGCAGTAAGCAGAGCCAAATATTTTTTCACCTTGTATCTAAAAATATAGATGAATAATATATTTTTCCTTTCCTGTGATTTACAGATACTTTATGGGTTAACAAAGTTAAAATCTTTGGAGGGTAATAATGGATCTAAAACCATGGCAAACAGAAATGGAAGTCTAGGAATAAGGGAAGCAGCTACTGAGACAATAGATAGCTACACAGAGAGGGAGGGTAGGAAATAAAGACATAAAGGCTGTGCATCGAGATGCTAGAATCACTTTTAATTCTACACCACTCCTACAGCCAATAATTGCAAGGAATTTAGCTCTTTAGCAGTAAGACAAGGATCATTATTGGCTGCAGGAATGGCATAGAATAATAAACAACATGCAACCTTATTCATATTAATGGAACAAAACATTATGTCATCACCATTGTTATTTCCAGCCATCAAGTCAGAATTTCTTTTAACATTTAGCCCCTTAGCTGGTTTTCCATGTCGTCTTACCTGCTTATCAATTAAAAGTGATTCTAGCATCTTGATGCACAGCCTTTATCTCTATTTCCCTCCCTCCCTCTCTGTGTAGCTGCCTCTGGTTGTGAATAAGTTCTTCAAACCCCCCTGCCCCCCAGGAAAAAAAAGGCTTTTAATTTTGCAGGGTACTGTAATTTAAATTTCAAACCTCTTATCTTACAGTTCCTCTGTGCTGGAGTAAAGCTGCCCTTTCCTGTGTTGTTGGGGTATGGAGATACAAAATAAATAGAAACTGAATCAAAGGGTGGTGATAAAATTATAAAAGATGCTAGCTAGTCTTCAAGAGGAAGAGGTGGAGCAATTCAGAATGGAGTGCAGTAAGTGGATAAAAAGAATTAAGTGTGCAACAATGGGGAATAGTGTCAGTTAACACAAAAAGTAGTGAGATTAAGGAAATTTAGAATGTTCATATGGAAGTGTTTGCACAAGTATTTTTACTCTCCAGCTAGGTTACACAAGATGTTTCCATCAATGGATAAAGAAGATTGGAAGCATATATTTTGGAGGTGTCAGAAATTAAGAGAATATCAACAGAGACGGGAAAGGATCTTGGAGGTACTGGCAGGAAGGATATACACCTGGATGAAGAACTTTTTGCTGGGAGTACAAGGAGAAGTGGAAATCAATAAAAGAACAGGAAATTACTGTGATAATTGTGTTAATGGCAAAGAAGGAAATAATAAGAAATTGAAACAGCCTGAGCCACCAAGGGTGGAGAAGGTAAAGATGTCACTAGAAAGGTTGAGGGAGGAAGAGAGCAGGTGTTAGGTTTAAATAAGTGTCAGTTTAGGAAATTACGACTTCTGTGGCTTAAACATTAAGGCGTGGAAATATAAGATTCTGATGGGGTCAGGAAAGGAGGACAATTAAGGGGGTGCAGTCAGGTGGTTGCAAATAGCATATATAGTTTGATGTATTAGAAAACAGAATTTATAGGGGAATTAATAGCCAATCAAAATGCTGAATGCATAAGATAGGATTTCAATATTTGGAAAGAAGTGGTAGTTGGATAATTTGTTAAGTAATAAGCTGTGGTTTATCATCTCAAAATATCTGTATTAGTCAAGAAAAATGGTACCTGTTAGTAAACATTTGTCAATATTAAATAGAGTTTCTGGGATGAAAGAGATGACACTTTGGATGAAAGCCATGTTATTATTAGAGAGATCATATTTTTCTATATAGATGAGCTACTGTTTGAAGAGGAATTTTTAAAATTGTTTTGCTAATGAAAAGAGGCTTGTGATAGGTATGCAGTTTAATGCAGCTTTGCAGTTTGTTTTCTTTGGTACAAGAATTATTAGAGTGTATTTAAAACTTGGTGGTAGTAATGTTATTGTTAGAGTTAACCTAAAAATGTGAGCTATGGGTTTATCTGAGTTGCACTGGTTTGCATTATTTTTGGATGTAAATACTGAATATATGGGTTAAATTTATGAAGTAAAAGTAATGTCTTTTGGCTTTTCCCGGTTAGGGGTCGCCACAGCGGAACTCCGGTCCGCTAATGATTGGCAGTGGATTTTTACGGTGCCAAATTGCTAGCCTGATGCCCAGCCTTCAAAGAAGGCACACCCATTCACGCACGCACCTACCTGCATGTCTTTAAATGCCACTCGACTGCAGGGAGGACTTGCAGACTCCATCCGAGAACCGAATGGGAGAACTTCTTGCTGTGAGGTTACTGATATGAAAAAGTTTACAGTTTCTTCAGGTAATGTGTTTTAAAATAGAATGGGATAACTGACACATTTTCTGTAGAGGAATAGTGGGCTTTCCTGGACTGTGAAAGAATGTATTAGGTAAATCTTGAGGGGATATGCTATGAGCTATGTCTTTCAAAAAATTAGAGGAGAAATAAGCGATAGTTGTAATTTACAAGAGTTTGCAGAATGAATAGCTTTGATTTATTTCTAAATGCATTTTATGGGGTAGGGTTACCAAGGTAATCTGTTTGCAGATTTTGAAGGTATCAGGCTTTGAATTCATTGTTTTGTATTTTAGTGCTTCTTTTTAGTTATTGATAGAAGGGGTATTCTGTTGTATTTTGTAAGCCTTTTTTCCATTCAGTCCAGAAGCTTTCTCTATTTTTTTATCATTGTTCTTAGGTTTGGAGTAATCCATGGACCATGTGCAGAAACCAGTGCATTGTTTGTAATACGTAATAGTTTTTATTGTACAGTAGAAAGGAGGTTGTAAACAGAGAGCCATGACTGGATCAGTGCAGTTATGCACTTGACACCAATTAGCTGAAAGAAGTTCTATTTGTAATACAGTAGTAAAGTTTTTTTGTAAGGATCAGGTTGCTATGACTGAAAGAAGTGCTTTTTGAGTTTTGGAAAATCAGAAAGTAAGAACTGGGTAACTGAGTAAAGGTAACTTGAAGGTTTATTATTTTGTCAGGATACTAGTAATGAACATATTTGTAGTAGATTTGTTTGTACTCAAGTGAAATCTGGTGCCTTTGAGTTCTAAATGGGAGAGACCAAATGAGGACATTAATGCAGAGAGTTGAGGAGTCATGGATAAGCTCTAGTTGAAGATTAAAGGGCAACTACATCCTAAATACATTTGCTTTCATTTCCTTGGAGTATGCTTCCAACACTAGAGGATTATTCTTATACTTTGATATATTAAAAAAGCACAGTTTTGCAGTTTCTTCTACTCTGTGGCAATTTTTAGCATGGTCTGTTTTCTCAGTACTTACCATTCTGAGGCTGAACAAAATGTCGTGATACTTTCATTAGAATTGTCTACATTGATAATGCATCATCATGCTTGTCACATCTGAAAGTATTTTACTAAGGAAAAAAAAAGACAGCAAAGCAATCTGTTGATCCTTTTTGATATTTCACACCTACTAACTTCATAAAGCTATTCAGGCTCAAAAATTCACATTTGTTTGATTCAGTACTGTTAAAAAATGCATCCTTTCCTGGGACTGTAAATCTGAAGATGAATAAAGCTGATAACCACTGAGAGCAACTTTACTAATTATTTGAGTTTTTCAAGCCAAGACACGTGACACCTTGTTTGACTCATGGAAAAAAGGAGGACAGGACCTAAATTTAAGAAGTTATCATTTTTAAAATCATTTTTAAAAGGCTGTCTCAGTGATTTCTTTATCTTTTTCAGGAGTCTTTCATAACAAAAATGAAGAAAACACATAATTAAGAGCCACTGCAAAAAAAGTCATCAACATTTTTACTGAAGATCCTCAAACGTGACAGCATTTCTCACTATTTCCATTCTAACAAAATAGGACTATGATCTGACAACACAGTTGTACCCTCACAGTGTATTATGAATTTGAAGATCTGAGGTATTGCCAACTATGGCAGGGGAAATAGGGCAGTATATGTGTAACACATGCCAGCACAGCTAGCTGCAATTTAGTAAAGAATTATATGTTATTTGAATATCAAGCTGGTTTGTACAGATGCTTGTGGTGAAAATGTATTTGTAAAGCTGCTTGTGTTAAAAATGTATTAACAATGATCCCTGCTGGACAGAAAAAGAAATATACATGGATTATTGCAACTTTTGAAATGTACATATTGTAACAAAGGATACTGGAAGAGAATGGGTTAATGTCAGTCCAGCTGCAGCTAACTTTGAAAAATGCACTGAAATTAAATTACTGAGCCTAAGCCATAAAGATGTTATCTCACAGTTTTTAATGCAGCCAGAGACAAAAAGTCTGCAATACGAAGCTTTCTGTATTGTCTTTGGGGTGAACTAATTGCTACTCTGGAAGGGTGGAGGTCTGAAATTGTTTTATGACTTACAGAAGCTGCAACATATCTTAACAAGCTCTGTGTGTGGATTATTGACACATATGTGTTAAATCCTGTCAGCTTCTAATCAAGGAGGTAGCATGGGAACCAGAAGTCAGATGACCAGATGTATGTGATGTCATTCTGTAATTCATCACTAATAATGATATTTTAAATACCAGGTGAGACTGAAGTCTCCGGGCATTTTGATTTTGGAACCTTACAAAGAAGGATAACTCATCTACTTCAACTTACCTTGCTCTAGTAAGTGAACCAGGGAATAGTAATTCTTTAGATCAGTCAGGAAAATATAGTGAAGATTAGCTAAATACTGTTTTTCTGTACCTGTGTGAATCTATTCATCTGTGTTATTTTAATATTTTCTGTGACTGAAACTCTGGTGTTTATTGTAAATAGATATTATATATTTTCATGCTCTTTTATTACGTATTATTAAATACATTTAAACTTTTCATTGTGGCTGGTCTTTTAGAGAACATATCAGACTTTGACAGGACTTATATCTATTTGGTGACACTGTGGTCACTCCTGAAAGCCTTACTGCATTGGCCAAACACTATCAGTTGTATTAATATTAATTTAACTCAGTATAATTGGGTACCCTTGTAAGAGCCTCTGAGTAGTTGGCTTTGGAGTGTCTGGTGGCGGTAACTACTTTATAGTCTAGGCAGAAAGGGGCAGCCTTTCCCCAGGTGTGTGTGTGTGTGTGTGTGTGTGTGTAAATCAATTCTCAAGGAGTGTGTGTATGTTAGCGGCTTGGAGCAGATACACAAAGCACTGGTTTTACAGAGAGGGTGCTGCAGGACTTGGCTTGGACACTTGGCTGAGGACTGAACTATACAGCTGTGCCAGTGGGGAAGTTTAGTGGGGACTTGGAGAGAGACAGAGAGAGAAACCCAGACCCTGGACTGAGTATGTTTTCTATGTGCTCTTAAGGGAAATTGTGCTTGATGCAGACAGCTGCATCCGGAAATACTCTGTGTATCTATTTTTATCCCAAGTGAATGTCCCTCTCCAGCGTCGGTGGTGAGGATTCAGGCTGCTTGATTACTCTGGCCCAGAGATGGGATGCCACAATGAGCAAGAAATAGCCTTCCAAAAAAAAAAAAAAAAAAAAAAAAAGATCATGTCAGCATATCTCCCTCCATTATGACATTCAGGTTAGGAAAAACATATTTCAGATTTTGCCCAGAGCCCTTTAAGTTTTCACAGACAATAATTTTATTGTTTGCTGTTATTGTTAGTATTTGTAGAGACAACGTTTCAAACACTGAAACTGTGGAGTGGAAGAATATAGACTATAAATATATATACTTTTGTGTAACCTCCCACGGAAAAACTGGATCAGTGTCTAGTTTGGACAGTAGTCAGTAGTAGTTTTGCTCTTGGCAGTAAAGTTGGAGAATAAATCAGTATCTTGTTTTACGATTGTAATTAAACTGTTAGCAAAACCCAATACTGAACATTTTATAGTCGCAAAGTCTGGAATTTCATTCAAATCATAGACTATCTGGTCTATATATAATACAAGTAGCCATAGATTAGGACACATCCATGCTTGCCAGCTTTACCAACACTAAATTGCTCCAGCAGGTATCCTTTATTATTTTAACTCTTGCACGTGTTGATATGTAGAGTGCAACTAGTACCTATAGAAATTCTCTGTCTTGACGTTTAGTCACCATTTCTTCTCATAATGTTACTCTACTTATACTGCAAAGTTCTTAATTTAGATCCAGAAACTGTAAATAAAAAGCAAGGGGCTGATTTTGTATATATTCTGTCAAGCGACTTAAGACCAAGATGGGTATTCACCTCAGTTTTTTGAAGAATTTTAAAACTGGGATGATGCAGAAGAATTTTTTTTTTCATTTTTCTCCTGTTGATCTTTTGAATCCCTCAAAATGATGAATGCAAAAACATGTAGGAGATAGCACTCAAACATATTGCTAAATGCCTTCCAAGATCGTTTGTATGTCAGTGTTTTTTTTTTAAATGCGCATATAATTCCAAATTTTTATGATTCTGGAAAGGTTTATATAGACAGTAATTGTATTGAGGTGATATAGTCTAGGTATCAGAATGTAGTTGGTAAAACTTATTACAGATCCCATCTATGCCACTCAATATAGCCTTTTTTTTCAGATGTTCAATATGTATAACTGTCATTAGTATTGCTTAATCTGTAAATTTCTTTCAGGATTCAAGTATCTCACTATTCTGAAAACTCCTTGACATTCTTTAGCAAAGCGACGATGATTACATATTTCTTCATTTTTATATTAATATTCAGGTTACTTTTTGAGATGAAGAACCATTTGTTGGATTAAAAACTCTCTTTCCCTTCCCAAATTACTGAACATTAAGGAGCTACATTACTCTCTGTATTATACTTCCATCTCTCTTCACTTTATACTGTGAGGTGCAGTGGGATATGATCACTGCCTGGACCATACTCTACTAGTTAAAGTGCTATCTTAGGATTTGGCCCCATCATCCTGAATTCATTCGAAGACCACTTTCAAATACTATCTGAAATTGGGTAATCATGTCTTCATGTAATAAATCCTGAAGTCTCCTAGAATCTGTTCTTTAAGCCATGCTTTCTATAAGCGTAGTTCTTTTTTCCCATGAAAATGCATTGAGAGATATTTTGTCAAGTTGCTGCTTGGGAGTGTCCCAATAACAAAGTGAAAAAAAATACTTCAGTTGAATTTATTTAACACTATTACGGATTGAGGGAAACAGCCCTCTCTATGAGGAGTTTATGTATTTATTTAATTTTGAATTTGTTAACCAGGTTAGTGCACTGATCCTATTGGACCTATTTTACTCTCTGCTTGGGGGATCATACTATTCCCCATTCTCCATGCTATCTGATTCAGCTTATAAGACATCTGATTTAGCATATATAAGCAAAGGATATAAGGGAATGCATCCCAACCCCTACGAGGACATCAGGTGTCTTGCTTCCCTGGAATCACAGGTATTTTTCTAAATTTGTAGGGTAATGAAATGTAGCTTATTAGATGTGGTATCTCAATTTACTGGCATGTTTATGGGTCCAAATTGTCGACAACATAAACCTGATGTGATTGTGGTCAACAAGCTGACTGCTGACAAAAAGAACCATGCCCCTTTCTACACTGTAAATTAATGGACTTAGCTGATCATTTGGTATTTATAACATGTAACATGCAACTGTATAAGATGACATGAAGATGTGGACTTCTGAAAACTCTCTTCCTTAAACTGTTAACTTAGCTAACAAATGAAAAACTCTCTTACCTGCAATCTATCCCAACTTTACCTGTCTCTTGAACAGCTAGTACTTAAAAAATAAATCTGAGAAATGGCAAGACAATTTTTGGCACTCAGAGGAAACTTAATATATCCAAAAGAATTTTTCTGACCCAGGTGGCTGTTAGCCAGAAAACATCCAGGCTTACAAATGAATAGTTGCCTATTTGGAGCCTTCTCTAACGTTCCTCCACATAAGACATGCTGCAGTGTCTAAAAAGCCTCAATGCAGAAGCAGCTAAGACCACAGACACTGAAGACCAAAATCTTCAGATTTCTATTAAATTATAATATAATAAGTCTACTAGGCAAAGAAAGAACAGAAGTAGACAGCCTGGAGGTTCTTCTGTATCATGCATTTACACTGCCCACACAGCTAAGGAAAATTTAAAGTTACCAATCTGCCTACTCCATGTCATTGTGAGGTGGCAGGAAACTGAAGCCCCCACAGAAAACTCATGTAAATACAGGGGGGGCATGCAGGCTCCACACAGAAGGCAAATCAGCTGAGAATCAATTAAGAGAATCTTGTGTCGTGAGTTAGGTGGCTACTAATTTTCTGCAGGATAACCCTTCTCCTCAGTATGCTCTTTTATAAAATAACCAGTACAGACCACTGCAGCTTTTTGAGGCAACTAAGTTATATTAAATACTGCCCAACATTTTTGAGCTCTACAGAATCTTTCACTGTGTCTCCTGGGGTTAAACACCACTATTTAACTCAGTTAATGCCTTTTCCATTACAGATTTAACAGCACAGGTCTCCATCACAGGTTCATAGGTTAGTACTAGACTATTTGCCCTTGCAAGCTGTTTTAAGCCTAGTCAGATTTCCCAACCCAAAGGTAAGAATTAAACCCTATGCCTTGTGTCTATGATGTAAACATCTTAACCAGTATATCAATATGACACTGAAGTGCATGTCACTATTACTCTCCCTCTGCTTTCACTTCAAGCTTTTTCATCTGCAAAAAGCAAAATGATGTTGCATAGGTACTGTTAGTTAATGGAATGCAACCTGTTTTTATATGAATTTGTGGTCTTAAAACTAGTGCAGCTCTCACTGACATCCCAAGCAATTTCATGTACCTGCATCATCCAAATTATGCATGCTTATTTTATTTCCTATGATTGCCTAATACTGTTGTGTAGTTTTTCTGTAACTTCCTTTCTTGCAATCTACTATAATTAGATATCGACTGAAAAAGAGACTTAGAGGACCATTTTATCTGCTCAGAAATAAATAAAATAAAATGCAAAATAAGTAACGTCATCATCAGTGTCACATTAAAGCCAAAATGCAGGTAAAATAAATGAAAATAATTACAGAAAGTAAATTTATATAGAAGCAATGTTTTTTTTTACATTTAAATATCTACATTTGCCTTTGGCTTACCTTGACCATATTGGAAGGTCCAGGTTCTTGATGCTGCAAAGCAATACCATAACTTTGACAAAACTGTGTAGGGAAGCATTCAAACTTATTTTGTTAACAACAACCACTTTAAATTCTGAGCAAAATGTATACATTTACTGAAATGTGTACTCATCAAGAAACTACAGTCCCTGGAAGTACTCTTCACCCTGGAGAATGCTGACATCTGTGAAATTATTGAAACATGGTTCAAAGCTGAGGAAAACACCCTGGCAGTACAAGGCTATAATTCCTTCCACACATTCAGACTACCCAATGCACATAAAAGGACAAAGGGTGGATGTGTTCAATCTACATAAAAGATAAACACACCGCAAGACTGGTCAATCAATATGACATGCTTGAGCTACTCCATATCCAAATAACCATAGAAAAAAATCCCTTACCATATTCTTGCCAGCTACAGGTCCCCCACCATGATCTAGGAAAACCACACCTCATATGTGTATGTACTAGGACCTCTCAACATTCAGCCCATCATCATATTTATGCATGCTTTCAACTTCCCCTCCATTAACTGGGAAGCTTACACAACCACTAGCATGCAGGCGCAAAGATTTCTAGGCTTTGTCAGTGCAAATGCCCTGGAACAGCTAGTCTGCACTTCCACTAGGGGTATAAATATCCTCAACCTGGTACTCATAAACATGGAGAAGCACTGCACCCCCCACCCAAGTGTAATGCCCTCATTGGTTGTGGTCTCCTTTGAAATAAATATAAAGCTACAACCCTCATGTAACTTCAGAACCTTTAAAATGTTTTTAAGGTTAATTACCTCCTATTAAGCGATGGCATAGCTAATTTATTAGCTCCTCTGAACCCAGAATATATGGAGGCCTATGCAGAACTGTACAAAAAAGCACTATACAACCATATAAACAGCTGTATAGAAACGGCAGTGCCAGACCAACTTTGAGGCAAAAACAGCCTCCTATGCAAAGGTTAACTAAAATACAATTTTCAGTTATGTCCACAATCTTAAGGGCAACGTCCAACAGTGTGGAGAGTTAGTTGAAGATGGCATCACCTACACCCACTCAGAAGATATAGTAAAACTGCTGGCCAATAAATTCAGCACAAATTAAACCCCCCAATCACCTCTAGTTACCCCTCAAGAAATACTCTCCACCATTCCTCTACCAGTTATCACAAAAGAACAGGTCATCACTGCACTCTCTAAAGCTAAAAATACAACCTTGATGGGTCCTGACAATATCCCAAGATGCCTCTTATATAGCTTATAGCTATAGTTATTAGGTCCATTAGGATCTCTGTTTAACCACAGCCTCCAGACAGGCTTTGTCCCTGGGGAGTGGAGGTCAGCAACAGTCACCCTTTTGCATAAAGGGGGACCATCAACAGATCCAGGACATTACAGAACCATAAGTTTGACTAGTCTCATATGCAAGGCCATGGAAAGAATAATCATGTACCTGATAAACAATGACATAGTTTGGCTTTGTCAAGGGTGGTGTACTTCTTTGAGAAAGTCACCAAGGCCATAGATGAGGGTAAAACAGAAGATACTGCCTACCTTGACCTAGCTAAGGCATTTGACACAATTCTGAATTCCAGTATTGTTGATAAATTTACAGAGTTTGGCATAAATTCTTACATCACCGAATGGATAGTCAAATGGCTCATGGACATGTTGCTAAGAGTCCGGGAATTCAGATCCAGCAAGAGGCCAGTCACTACTGGTGTACCACAGGACTCAGCGGTGGGACCTCTTCCATTCATAATACACTTCTCTGAAGTCAAGGCTGATGTAGATGGCTTTTTTTTGACCAAATTTGCCAATGACTGCAAATTATGGCAATCACCGAATCTCCCCGTGATGAAGATATCCGGTCTGGCTCAGACAAATAATTGGTGCCAGAACCTTAGCCTAAAACTAAATGCAAAAAATGCATAATTATACCCTTTGGGAAGTCAAATACCTATGCAAATTACAACATTAATAGCACACCCCTAAGAGTGGACCTAGTGGTGAGAGATCTGGGTACACAGATAGACAGTAACCTGAGCTTTGACCACCATGTGTCCATGGTGATGAGGAAATCCTTCCGTGTGGCACAGCTTATAAGTAATGGCATGGCAACCAGATTCAAGGAAGTTATAGTTCCACTATACTTAGCCCATCAGAACAATAACTGAGTACAATGCACCTTTCAGCATGTACCTGACCAGCAGGCACCTGCAACAATTGGAGTGGCCTCAGAGGTTCCTTACAAAAAAAAAAATACAGGGTGTAAACAACATGTCCTATGCAGATCACCTAAAAGCCCTATCCCTTTACTCTGTCTCCTAATAAATATTACAGGGTGGTATATTCCTAACATACAAGGTGTTGTCAAATTCATTCCTGCTAGAACTGTTATACATTTGCAAAACAAATAGCACAAGGATTACCTGATCTAAGGATCTAAACCTGGCTTGTTACATGAACAAAACATGCTGGGAGGATAGATATGTGTCTCAGGGATTACCCAATCTCTGGAACAGGCTACCTTTCACCTGAAGCAAAGCTCTTCACTGACCCACTTCAAATGCAGTTTAAATCAATGATTGGGGAATTGCAAAATAATTTCTGAGGTGGTGCCTATATCACTTATGGAGAGGGTCAGTCTTTAAAATACTCAAGTCATAGGTGCAAACCTAAGCCATCCTCAAGCCCTCAGATATCAAAAATCTGGGTTAATCTGGGCAGTAATGGGTAGGCTTTTAAGGGGTATTAAGCCATTAGCCTAGTAATCTTCTACAAATTCTATGAACCTGTGAAATCCAATAAAATAAACAAAAGGCTTTGTCAAATGAGGGTCCAAACACAGAGTTTAACCTATGAAATCCCTAATGTGTATAAACACCTTGCTTTTAACTTTTAGACATATATTAACAGTACATTCACCTCTGTCAATTGTGCTACAGCCATACATATAAGCAGAATATTAAAAGATGTACACACTGCTTTTCCCTCTGATATTTTAGTGCAAGCCTATTCCATAATTCTGAAGGAATATGATAAAATTCACCATTTAAAATGTTAAATGGATAAAAGGAATTTGCTACAATTAATTACATTTTACTTAACTGAGATGGGGATAACTAATTAAAACATTTAACCTTTAGTGTAACCACATTTCCAAAATTACTGATAGCAAAAATCAGTAATCTCTTGTAAAAAATATTCTTTTGTGGACAGTACGCCTCCACTACACCCCCATCAGTGATCTGTCCTCTCACACCTGATATACTAACTCCAACATTGCATGAACTGAGGGAGAAGTATAGAACAAATATAAAATTCTCATTTCTTCTGTTCTTCAAATAATCTAACTGAAAAACAAAGCACAGCACAGGTGATAGAACAAGTTCTGACATACCTACATATCAACAATACAAATGTTTGTTCTTTTACCTATGATGTTTTGTGATACAGCTATAAGTAATCCATTTAGCTGTAGCGTTCCCAGATGTTAAAACAGTGAATCACTTGCAGAAATGAGTTGTGCTTCGAGTGCGTGTGTGTGTGTGTGTGTGTGTGCGTGTGTGTGTGTGTGTGCGTGTGTGCGCGTGTGTGCGCGTGTGTGTGTGTGTGTGCATTTACACTACTTAGCAGTTAGCATATACATTCATATTGTTTGAAAATTGCTTTGCCCTCCTGCACCACCATACTTGTGTGTTAACCCTAACCTTAACCCAAACTTTACCTTGCCCCTGCCCCTAATCATACACATTACTTTACTAAAAACCCTTTCTCTAATAGTACCACTACACAAGACAAAAAGACACAGAATATAGATAACAGAAAACATGCAGAACACTGACCCTATCCCCTTACCTAACTTACTTTAACCCACAAACACTTGCATATTCACTAACTGCTATAATTCTGTCTTGCACATCTTCACAACAATCTATTTCTTTCAAACATTCATTTTACTGCATACCCCTGCTTACCTACACTATATAAAACTAAATTGACCATATATGATTCACTCAAATGAGCATTGACTTATTTGTGCATTCTCTCTTTACAGCCATAAAAACCTTTCTACCAAATGTGATTCTACCTTTTTGTTACAACTATATATATATATATATATATATATATATATATATATATATACATATATATACACATATATATATATACATATATATATATATATATATATATATATATATATGATGGATGGCCCTAGTGCACCATCCAAAAATGTACATAAGCACATAACTTAGCAGTATATACTATTTTGCATTCTATATTGTTTCAGAGATTTCAACAAATAAATATTTTTTCAAACCCTTGTTGCCATCTTGACAATTTAGTATAAATACTATCAGAAAAAAAAGAGAACACCCAGTCTTCAATATAATAGTTTTTATTGCTTGGCTTGAGATTCAGAACATAACCTTCTAATGAACTTTAGTTTACATGAGTTGAATCCCTAGTTGCATTAACAAAATGGTGTAGATAAAATTAAACAATGGCACATCACTTCAGCAAATCTGCACGTCTTTCAACAATACCTTTGACAAAGAACCTTTACTTTACCATGATTACATGAATACAAACAAATCAGTGTTATCCGTAGTGATTTATACTAAATTCAAGCATAAATCTAATGCCATCACATATCTATTAACTCTGTAGTGTTCCATATTAAATAAGTAAAAGAAACAGTTGCTTGTCATTAAAAGAGATTCTTTAAAGTCACATTTTATGATGCTCATTACTAGAGAGAAAATTAACAGTATAAGTTTGAAAATTGCATAAAGCTACTAAGATTAACATTTGAGATTGCTGTGGCTATATATATATATATATATATATATATATATATATATATATATATATACACACATACATACACACACACACACACACACACACACACACACACACACACACACACACACACACACACACATACAGTCTGTATAAAGCAACAACCACGTAATGCAGACAAGCATTTAATTCTCCCACAATATTACTGTTTTAATGTACAATACTTGGCACCATAATGCAGTAATAAAAACAGCTTACAAAAGTCTTAAAAGACACTGAATACCCAAATCTTTCAATAAACTTCACATTCAGTCATTATTACACAGAAATAAGTTATAGCAAGAGTAATAAAGTGAGACTGCAATATCTGTGTCATAGTATTCTAGGCATCTGTATTAATCTCTATCAACAATATCAATAATACATAATATGAATATATAAATGTATGTTACTTGATATCATAATACAGCTGCAAAATGCAATTTGCTGATATGGCACTCAGTCTTACTGGAACTTAAATTATATTGAATTTGTCAAACATAAATTTTGCTAAAAGTATGCATGCAGTTATTTTGTTTACCTTTATGTGTGTTTTTATATATTCATATCTGTGGGCGTGTGTGTTGTACACACACACACACACACACACACACACACACACACACACACACACACACACACACACACACGCACGCACACACACACACACACACACACGCACACATAGGGGTAACACATACATAATATCGCTTGTGTGTGCATCATATAGATATACACAGCAGCTGTTATGTGATTCAAAGACCATATCATATGGCAGTGTCTATTACATGACATAGAATCAGTTCCAAAAGGACTAACAAAATGAAAACAACTACCTATCCTAACACAAAGACCACAAAGTTGGGTCAGTAAAAGAAATTGTATTTCAGATAGTCAATAACTTGGTGTTTACAATCCAATGTACAAAAAAAAGACCGTATAGATATACATATTTAGCATTGCACTTTTATAAGATCTTACACACCAAAATAGTTTATCAACAATAACAAACACTTACTTAAAAGTTAAAAACCTGTTATTTAAAATATATAGAATCTCTGCCATATATTAGAGTTTTGGCAACAAGACTGTGACATAAAAAAATGTCCACATTTCTACTAAATGTCACAGGAAGTTACAAGACAGTGAGGTACGTGAGGCTTTTCCTTAACACAGTCCAGCATAGTGTACAGTCAGCAGTCTAAAAATATGTTGTGCTATGGACTCGATGCATCATTACAGATGTAGGGATTGCACTTTTTTTCACTATGAAGCGTATCCCTTTGTATTCAATGCTGCATCTCGTGGGTACTTTCATGAGACATCTTCTCACTGCGTTGGCATCTTTTCCCTGCCAATTTTAGAATGTGCATTTGTAAACAGGCAAGACAACAGCAGATAAGAAAGCTACAGCTACTGTCATTTGAAAAAATATATATAAATATATATATACATACATACATTTACCAACACATCACTGCACGACACAACACTTGTGCATATTTGCATTAGGTTTACCTGCCCAAGCAGCTATTCGAAAGGAAAGGAAGACGGGCTGCAGCAAAGAAAAACAAAACAAATAAAATTTTGAATTTCAGTTGCTAAAATATTCAAGGCAAACAAAACAAAGAATGGCAAATAATTTAATTCAAATAACTAACTTTATGTGCATCTAGTGGCATTTCAGTCAGGTAATGTAGTTTTACTAAATCAGAAATAAGACAGTCATTTAGCGGTACTTACACAAAAATGGTCTAAGCTCTACTGTCTATGAATCAGATGGCCCAGGTTTGAGTAGTATCCTAGGCAGTGAAGTAGCCAAGGAGGGATACGAAAAAAATGAAGATGCTTACATCTGCTCCTTTTCTGAAGGGGGGGGGGGCTGGAATTTTGGCTATTCCTAATGGCATGGTCCATGGTGGAGACTAGAAATGAATAATAGTGGGTGACAGTAACTGCCGATGGGTAGCACACTGAAGGTCACATCACTTGGCTACATCAGCTAGCATGCTGGGAAAAATTAGACAATATAAAGGAAAGCCCCCAAAGGCAGTGTTAATAAAACTTCAGATGGATAGCTTTGCTTTCCACTATACTTCTTACAAACCACATGGAATCTGTGTCAGAAGGGGTGGTTGCTGACCTCTCAGCCCACTGTGACCAAACTGAAGCTGGAGAACAGAGACTATGGAGAATAAAAACATGGTACTGATATACCATAAAATACCACACTATGGTATTCTGCTGAACAGACTGAAATTTTCCATTATCTTGTCCAAGTATGGTTGTCCGCTCACAACAGGGTGGTCAAATAAGTCCATCATTCTTCATAGGTAGTTACATGCAGTCCAGGAGAGCACTGAGAAGACAAATCTATTTCCCCCAGAGTGCAGGCTGCTGAAATGTCCTGTACAGCATTACATGGTAGGCAAAAGGCAAATAGAGACTAAGGGATTCTAACCCTAGACTAAAGGAAGCAGCTTGCTAACAGTTCATTACCTTAATACTCTGGGCTAACTGCCAGATGTGGTGCATTAAATCCCTCTTCAGTAAATAGTGTAGTGTTACACAGACAAGTAAAAAGTCATATAGCTGTAATCCTACTGCCATTTATCAAACTATTAATCCTACTGCCATTTATCAAACTATTAATCTGGTTTATTATGTTATATTAAAACCCTATAAATATGCAAAGCAATAGAATAGTACAGCTACTGTTTCCACAGCATGTCAGTCTTTAGACCAACATCATGTATTGTAATAAATTATCTACCTCTTCTCTAAATTACATGACAATAGGGGAAACATTACATTTTTTTCACAAATATGTTGTTAATGCTAGAAGTGTTGTATATCTTTAACTGAACTGTTGTATTGGTGATGCTTCAGTGTAACTATTGACTACAGAAGTGTCACAAATAAAGTTTAAGATTCATGGTTACCCATCGAAAGTGTGATGATATCAGGTAGTACCATCTGTACCAGGGCGAGTAGGGCAGTGCATGTGTAACATATGCCAGCATAGCTAGCTGGAGTTTTGTAAATAATTTTATGTCATTTGACTATCATACTGATTTGTACAGATGCTTGTCTTAAAATGTATTTGTAAAGTTGCTTGTGTTAAAATTGTATCAACATTGGGTCCTGCTGGACAGAAATAAGATATAAATGTATGTCAGACAGTATTATTATAACTCAATTAAATATATATGTTTTAACAGAGAATTCTGGAAGGGAAAAGGTTAACCTCAGTCCAGCTAACTTTGAAAAACAATTTGAAAATTAAATGGGTTGGTTTAGTTTATCTTACAGGTCTGATTGCAGCCAGAGATAAAAAATGTCAGGAAAACCAAGGCTAGGAATCTTACTGTATTGTCCTAAGGGGTGAACTAATTGCTACTTTGGAAGGGTGGAAGTTTTTGAAATTGTTTTATATCTTTCAGATGCTGCAACAGATCTTAGCAAAGCTCTGGGTGTGTTTTGTACCACAGTCAGGTGACCAGATGTGATGTCATTCTATAACCAGCACTGAAATGATTCTGTAGATACTAGTGAGAGATATTTCAGAACTCTCACAGCAGCACTTTTTTTTGTAACCTGACAGGAAAGATCATTCACAGATATCTCACACAGCCTCACACCTCCATCTTGCCTTGCTGTAGTTAAGTAACTTAACTAGGGAAAACTAATTCTTTAATCAGTCAGAAAAATATAGTGAGATTAGTTAAGTATTGTTGTTCTACATCTGTGTGAATCTATCTAACTGTGTTATTTTTACATCTCCTGGGATTGAAACTCTGGTGTTTATTGTAACTAGATATTCAGTATTCTCATATTTTCTATTTTATTATTTATCATTAAATATTTCTATACCTTTCTTTGTGGCTGGTCTTTTAGAGAATACTTTTAACATCTTTAGAGTACATGTGCTTATTTTAGTGACACTGTGGTTGCTCCTTAAAGCCTTGCTGCTTTTGTCAGACTCTACCATTTGTATTAGTATTAATTTTACTCAGTATAATTGGGTACCCTTGTAAGTGCCTTACAGTAGCAGACTGGTGGCAGGATAATTACCTTATAGTCTGGGCAGAGGGGGCACAGCTGGTAATCTGTGTCAGCCTTTCCCAGGTGTGTATGCGAAAAATATTCAAGTATGTGTGTCAGCTACTTGTAAGAGGAATACAGAGCTCCAAAATGGTCAGTCTGGAGTCTTGTTTGGGGCCTGGAGAGAGTCCAGCCCCATGTCTGGAGTGTGCTTCCTGTGTGCTCTTAAGGGAAGTTCTGCTTGCTGTGGACAGCTGCATCTGAAAATGCTGTGTACCCATTTTTTGCTCCTAGTGGCTGTCCCTCACTGCTGTCAGTGGTGAGGACTGAGGCTCCTTGATTACTGGCCTGGAGTAGGGACTGTCACAGAAAGTCTTTTCTCTGATGGACAAATCCATTGAGAAATATTGCTGAAAGTACTTTAAGCAAACAGAATGTATGCATTTTTTGCATGTGGGAGGGGGGCAAGCCCTCCTGCATGCACTGTTTGGGGAAGACCCCAAACTTACATATATATATATATATATATATATATATATATATATATCTATTCCATGGTCATACAGCAGTTGAGAAAGGCCAATATGGTACCTTCACTGAAAGAGGTTTTCAGCAATAAAGCCACTGCTCTGTCTACTGGACAGTCGTCACTCAGCAAAAACAAATCTGCTACTTTTGCAATTTGGCAACTCAGGGTAAAATTAAAATGTGAGTTTTATTATGTTCTTGCTTTACTCTTTTGTCACATTCTGTGTGATTTTGGGGAGAGCATATTTAGATATCCTAATGTGTGTGTGTGTGTGTGTGTGTGTGTGTGTGTGTGTGTAAGCGTGCGCATGGAGGGGTAGAAGCACCATGTCAGGTATGCAACTGGGTAAACAGCATTTTGTATTTGAGTTAGTATGAGTTTTATTTGCTATGGTTGAGATGTTTGAGTCCTGATGAACTGAAGATTGGTGCCTTGTTACAGGTTTGAAAACTGGTGCACATTACCAAGTCAGCTATTGTGAGATGCACACTATGGTTAGATTACAAAGTAGTTTGCATGGGGCCATAGCACCTCACTGAAGTTTTACAAAGCAGATGTTATTCTTAAAGAAAATAATTCTTGCATGCAGAATGCAAATGAAAAACAGCACAGACACTGGACAGCCTATTAGGTCATATACACAACTCTAAAGCCCAGCTGTGAAAAGAGATGTACTTTTAAAGAGTGTGCATAAAAACGAGACGAGTATTCCAAAAATTAACACATGATGGCAGAAAAAGCATGGCCTTTCTTAGTGAATGTACCCATGGAAGCCAATGTGCTGATGATTGAAGACATGATACTAGTTATATTATAATGTCTAGCCAGAAGTCAAGCAGCTGAGCACCACATAAGGTTACATCTCAACCAGCTCCATGACCAGGAGGTAATGCATTGCCTGGAAAAGAAAGTATTGCAAGCTCTGTGAAACATATGAGTATTTCAATAGATGGAACACAGCCTGTGTGGAATTCTGATATTCCTTGAAACTAAATTGTGTCTGCTATTGGTTATAGTGGCATCTAGGATATGTGGGTTACACCAATGACAGTCTCGACCTATAGCCTCAAATATTTCTATGAATTCCTGACTGTCATATGCAGTAACACTGGGAAATATGAAATACCCATACTAACTTCAGTGAGCATCATGCAGTTGTAGAAGGACTGCAGAAATTAATTTTCCAACAGCACTTACTGCCACTGACTGCTCACAAAATTATATGAAGGCAACAATGTATAAATGTATATCAGTCAGAGGATCTTGCATTCCCTGAAATTCATCTTGTGTGTCATGCAGATGATATTGTAACACAACTGGAGTACCAAAAACAGCTGTAAAACAGCACACAGAATGAGCCAAAAAAAACCTCATTGAAAAAAAGAATAATTTACTCTGGATAACAATAAAAGAAATTTATCTAACTTTATTTTATTCTTGCCTGTAGTCATTGGGTTTTTTGTTTAATATCCAGGAAGTGTATATAATATATATACATATATTTATATCTCTATATACACACATGTATACATAAATCAATCTCTCTCTCTATATTTATATATAAATATATATATATATATGTATATATATATATATATATATATATGTATATATAGACATGGGTTATTTTGTCAACATCTGTTTAATCGACTACATTTGGTCAACCATACATATAGTTGATAGGTGTGTGAAATCAACAATCCCCAGGTGAGAGAATATTCCTTTTCCCCAGGCATTGTGCTATCTTGGGGATAATATATATAATTAGCAGGGGTATGGGGGTGCATCCCCTGACTGCAAAAAAACAATGTTTTAAAGCTGCCTGTACCAAGGTTCTTCCTCGACACATGCGTGCTAGGAAGTCAGTGTTTCTGTTTTCAATGTACAGTGCTTTACCTTATGGATGTTGACATTCTTGTTACTGGACCAACTGAAGATAAATCATATATTCAAATAATGTGCACCTTATGCAGACTTCTCTCTTAAGAACGTATTATACAAGGACATTAGGCAGATGAGTAATCATTCACATAAATATGTCAGTGAACAATCAACATTTCTCTGTGAAACAATTGTATGAAAATGCACAATGTGCACATCTTTGTAATGACTAATAATAGGAGATATCATCTTGAGCCCTAGCTGATGATACCTGCACTGCGTTACCATGATGCAAAAAAAAAGGCCTATATAATGAAGCACACAAGTTTTTACAGACAGTGACTGAACATGTGTTAAGCTTTGTGAAATCAGATACATCCAAGAGCACATCTAAGAAAACATTTCAGATGGTCTCCATGTGTGCTGTAATGGACAATATGATGACACCCAAACACTGTGGCCTCTCATTCTGGGGTATTAGTGGCATACCACAACAACAACAGAACAAGAACATCTACAGGATACTGAAGATGTCAAAGAAGGAAAAGGTGTGGGAGGAAGAACATAAGTCTATTTGAGGTGAGCAAACGCAGCATGCCTAGGCTTAAGTGACAAGGTAAAATCTGGTATAAAATTGTTGTATAATCTCTAAGGGCCAAGCCAACTTTCTGTTATGTAAACTATCATTCAAATTAATCAGTGACAACTAATATGCTCTCCTCAAGAATGATCTACAAACTGATACCAGTCCTTATACCCTTAGAGACCGTTCCAGTACATATCTGCCAATCTCCGAGCTCCACCAAGAAGCTAGTGTATGTGACTGTTTTACATAACCTGGCTAAATATTTTAAATGCTTTTGCATCTGTCTACTTCTATCTCACATTTCTAATTATACCTTGCATATTTCACTAATGTCCTGCAGGCCATTTTCACTATATCTCTAGTGACATTGTAAGTAGGTATGCATTGTCACAAGAATCCACATTATGGTCTATCTGAAGTCCTTCAGCTTAACTGTAAATCTGCTTTCTGTCATTTTCATGAATTTCTTCTACTGTTAAATAAAGTCTACAGTGATAAAAAATGTTACTGTTACAAGAATTATTATTTTGTACTTTGCATTTTATGCCTTGGGTTCTTAGGTTGTGCTTGAAAAGGGTCTGGGAACCAGTGTATTAATGCTGTTAACAATAGTAGGCACGTAAGTAAGTAAACAAATAGCCATGTGTGGATGTTAAAGTGAAGCTCACAACTTGGTTGCTGTAGTGATGTAATAAATACGGACATACATATGGACCTCAATTACCAGTGAATATTTTGACTAGGTAGCATCACCTAACACTATCATTGTCACCATCTCTATATGTAACACATTACATACAGGACATAGTTTCACGCAAGTACTAAGTTGAACCATAGGCCATGCAGCTTTGTCCCGAGTAATGAAAATCACATATTTGAAAAAACCTTCACCTATGTCAAGTACATAGCCATGACCAGTGGCAAAACCATTATGTCCCTGGCCAACACTAATTCAAATGTTCTACCCCCAGGTGTACTATACTTGACAGAAATGACAAGAGTGACACTTAATGCATGTGATGAGAGGAGAGGTTAAAGTATATTCTCCAGAATCTGTCATCATATGCTGGAGTTACTCTGTCCACGAGATTGCTAAGAGATCAATAGGACTAGGTAGAAAAGACTGAACTGATACAGCTATCCGCAATTAAGGCTCTGGCAATGATATTCCACACTGATGACTGTACACCCCAAACCACGTATGCATCAGACAATTTGTGTCTGAAGTGTGTCTTAAATAACATATGCCAAGAGATACTATTGACATAGTTCAGACTGAATATCATGTGAAGTATCTTTCCCATCTTTACTGTCTACTGTTGAAATTAATCATTCTTTGACTTGGTGACTTTTAGCACTACAATGGAAGACTGCAAGCATGTGAGGTACAGCATGAGGCCTAGTGTTTGCTGCACATCAGCCTATAACCAGCCTGGAGAAGTGGTCACTGGATTGTAAATCAGCACACAGACACTAGCAAACCCATTGTCCTCATCTGTGTTAGTGCACATATGTTGAGCAACCCTAGCATTCCTAGGCTGACTACCCATTCCAGCAATTGTGGGGAGTCATCACCATCAGCAGCGGCCATCCTTATTTTCCTTTTCGCTACACTGGCTTCACATGAAGTCCTCCTGCATCTCTGCAAAAGCCAACCCCATTATGACAAACACAAAATGTGCATGACAAGTACAATGTGGGGCCATTAACTTTGCCATGTGTTTTGCTGATTGTGTCCCATGTGTTCATACCATTGATCTTGGACTGGCATATGACTTACTCTGGGTTAGGGACAGTATTACTGTTAGTAGCCAATGTGCAAACCATATTAGCATCACTACTGTTTATCAACAATGTCTGGCCACCTATTTAACACCAACATCTGTAGTAATAATGCAGACGCTACAAACAACATAGCAAACAGAAATTTATTTGGTTCATTATATAGAATCAAGTCTTTTCTGACTAATAATACAAGACAAGCAAGAGCTAGAACCCAGCTTCTCTCCACCCTACTATATGCCTTTCCTATCTTTACTAACATTAATAAATATGATCTGGCTAGGCTTGAAATCTGCTATAATAAAATAGCAAAATTAGCTACTAACTCCTCTCATAGATCACATCACTGCTCTGTACTTCAGCAACTAAATTGGCTAGAGCATCCTAATTACCCAACTTACACTCAACTTACCCTTGCTCACAGACTAGTACATCAACCTGAAAAAAACCTGCTCTTCAATCAATGTTTCTGCTCTAGTGTAACAGACTGCTTTGATCCTCCAACAAGTTACTATTGCAAGTCTCTAAATCCAACAACAAAGCTGGTGTCTCCCTTTTTTCTAACTCCATCTCCAGAATTTGGAATACTATCCCCCAGCCTATAATGACTTTTGCCAATCCAACTCACTTCAAAAAAGAACTAAAGGTCTTCCACACAGAGCTAATCAGATGAAGGGCACTGAGCAAAACTCTGATCTGTGATATATAACATTAAGTATCCTGATTTTTGCTTATTTTTACTAGTTATTGCTTATTATAGGTATTTATAGCACTTTTATTGTCTGCTACATACTTTTTACTGTATTTTATAGCTATAAACTAATCTGCATGGTTGCACTAAAATTCTCTGCCTCACAGGGCCTGATAAATAAGATTTTTACTGTCACACTGTTTGTAAATCTTTTCTAGCTAGTTTCACTGTGTGTGAGATATTAATTGGAAATTTTCTCCATTTGTTAAACATCTGTTTGTGTTTGTTTGTTCTGATGTCCTGCCAAGGAGTGTATCATATAACTGATTTGTTTGTAGTTAAAATCATTCTCTAGAGTTCCCTTGCTCCTTTATCTGTTTAAAACTTTCATTTAAAGGCTCACTGCTGTTTTTTTAGGTGTGATAAACATTTCTGTAGTGTTTTCCTGCCTAAGTAGTGTAGGTAGTAGCTGTAGCACTGTCCATATTCAGGCTTGTATTCTGGGCCTAGTTGTTGGTTTGCAGAGGCTGTGTGTCTGAGCACATGTTCCAGGCCATCTTAGTTTAGCAAAAGGCATTTTGCATTTCTTTGAGAGTGTAGTGTAGTGTTTATGGTCATTACCTGGACTATGGCTTGGAGTAAGCACTTCAATGGTTCTTTCGAGCTTTTTTTTTAAAGTTGTTTCAGGTTTCAACTTTCTGTTACTTATGAAGATACCTTGTGAGTGTTTCCTGACATTTCACACAGAGCTAATCCGAGGAAGGGTAATGAGCAAAACTCTGATCTGTGATATATAACATTGGGTATCCTGTTTTTTGCTTATTTTTACTGGTTATTGCCTATTATAGATATTTATAGCACTTTTATTGTCTGCTGAATACTTTTTACTGTATTTTATAGCTATAAACTAATCTGCATAGTTGCACTAAAATTGTCTGCTTCACAGGGCCTGATAAATAAGGTTTTCACCGTCACACTGTTTGTAAATCTTTTCTAACTAGTTTCATTGTGTGTGAGGTATTAACTGGATATTTTCTCCATTTGTTAAACATCTGTTTGTGTTTGTTTGTTCTGATTTCCTGCCAAGGAGTGTATGATATAACTGATTTAGTTTCCTACCCTCCCTCCCTACTGGTA
Source organism: Protopterus annectens (assembly GCF_019279795.1). NCBI lineage: Eukaryota > Metazoa > Chordata > Ceratodontiformes > Protopteridae > Protopterus > Protopterus annectens. The sequence continues at coordinate 1,013,349,794 of NC_056748.1, read as the reverse complement.
TCCTGTTCTTATACTTGGTGGCTTTGCAGTTGCCCGCCCCTACTGTATATTTGATCTGGGACACTTCTCCCAGTCTAGTGTCATTATCTCATTCTACCTAATACAGAGAGAACATTTGAGAAGGCCAACCAACTTAGTTTCTTAACCTTGAATTATCTTCTGCTCCTCCTTTCTCCCCTTCCACTTTACTAAAAAAAATTCTAATTTCTAAGCTTGTTTCCTGCCTTTCCTGTAACTATTCTAGTCCAGATACAGATTTGTTGTATCCAGAACTGTATGTAAGTTTCTGAGCACCCCAAGTCTTTCTGTGTTGGAGGGAAGCCTTCTAGCTTATCAGTGGGAGTGGTAAGCACTAGGTAGCCTATCTACCACAAGAGGAGTGGTTTCTGGCCCAGAAATTGTGGTATATTAGCTGTTTGGGCAGTTTTTCCATCTCTTTCAACCTTCTGGTTTAAAAGCCTGCGTGTGCACTTTCACGCCTTTCCTGTAACTAGTCTAGTCCAGACAGAGATTGCTGTAACCAGGACTGTATGTAAGCATCTGAGCCCACCAAGCCTTTCTGTGTTGGAAGGAAGCCTTGTAGCTTATCAGTAGGAGTGGTAAGCACTAGGTAGCCTATCTACCACAAGAGGAGTGGTTTCTGGCCCAAAAATTGTAGTTTATTGGCTGTTTGGGCAGTTTTTCCATATCTTTCAACTTTCTGGTTTAAAAGACATTTGTGCTTGTTTCTCACCTCTCCTGTAACTAGTTTAGTCCAGATACAGATTTGCTGTATCCAGAACTGTTTATAAGCTTCCGAGTGGTGCCAAAGTCTGCTCTTCAATTTTTCTCTTAGATCTACTAGTTCTCTCTTCTCCTGCACTTTTACTAGCTTATAAGTCTAGTTTTTTACCAGACTTCTTGTAGCATTTATTGCAGCACACAAAAGTGCTACCAGCACTAAACGTTCTAGAAGAAAACAGCTCCATTACTTATTATTAATGCCCACCCCTCCAGGCATGTCTAAATGTCAGTTCCCTGTCCTTTCTCCTATTAACCTAGTGAACTTGGGCATCCTGAGACAATGTAGCAACTGCCTCATGTACACTGACAACTTTCTTCTCTTACCTCCCAACACTCAGACTTGGGAGAGATGCACTTATATAGCCAAATTGGAAGCCATGCACTCTCCAGCCAAGACTGGAATAGCTGGTCAAGAGTAGAAGGTCAACACTTGCACCACACCACATGAAACACATAGCCCTCCAGAACACACACCAGCACTGCCTTCACATAAAAACACAAACTGCACACACACCTTCATGGAGGCTCTCAATAAAAATCTACCCAAACAGCAGAGACCTCCAAGGCAAAAACGCACTCAATCACCACAACACAACTCTAATTACGAGACACATAACTCTCCAAAACACTGTGCCACTCAACCAAAGCAAAACAGCATGCCCAACACACTAGTCATAGGTATCTCAATAGTGAGGCACACTGATGTCCCACTCACTAGGTTGAATAAGGAGAAAGTAACAGTCAGCTGCCTGTCAGGTGCCAGGATCCACCACATAACACATGCACTCTGGTCCCTCAACAACAGGTACAAATATGATTCTGTCATTGTACATGTGGGTGTGAATGACCTGAGATGTACCCTGGACTATATGAAAAGAGACATGGAGGAGCTCTCGGATTATGTAGCCCAGGCGGGTATGACCCTAGTCCTGAGCAGCATCCTACCATCACCCAGAATGATACCACAGTACAAGCAGAAAATGACTTGAGTTAAACAACTGGCTAAGTTTTTGGTGTCATTCTAAGGGGATCCGGTATCTGTCTGCCTGGGATGACATGACTAACAGACCTCGATGCTTTGCCAGAGATGGCCTGCATCTGTCACCCCTGGGCTTCCAGATACTGGCCAAGGCTCTTGCACCCCTATAGTGCCTTTTTTAGGTGGTGTTCCAAAGACCAAATTACCACCATAACAGCAATAAACAAATGCAATCTGACGGTCATGCTGCTCAATGCTACAAGTCTAAATCTCAAAATGCATTCACTCAAAGCACTCCTTAAAATGGAGAACATCAACATTTGTGCTGTAACAGAGACCTGGTTCAAGGCAGCAGAAAGCACCCCTGCACTACCAGGCTATAACTCATTCCACACCTTTTGGTCCCAGAACCTGGACCGAAGTTCCAAAGGCAGTGGTTTTTCCATATTCATAAAGGATGCGCACACCTCCAGACTGATAGCCCAACATAACGCATCGGAGATATTTCAGGTGCAGCTAACATTGGTTAGACAGCGATTCAGGTTGTAGCCTACTACAGATCCCCAACCACGTCACAAGACTCACACTCCACATTTCTAAGCACCCTGGAGAATATTAGGGTCCAACCTAACACTCTCAAACTCAGCAACTTCAACTACCTCTCCATTAACTGGGAAAACTACTCATGTACAAATAACCTTGCTCAACGTTTCATGGAGTTCATTAATTCCAATGCCCTGGACCAGCTCATTCTTACCCCCACTAGAGGTAGCAACATCCTCAACCTGGTCATTACTAACATGGGCAACTGTTGCTCTACACCAATAGTCAACTCCTCCCTGGTTAGATCCGACCACAAACTAATCACCTTGGAAATCCAGCCCCCCCCCAGCAAAGGTAACCACCATGAACTTCTTCAAAGCTAACTTTGGGCTTCTAAATCTATTTCTACTACCAGGGAAAGCTTGACCAGCATATTAGGAAACTTCCCCTACTCATCATTGTTTTCAGTGGGACTCATTTAGGAGGAGCATTTCCTGTTTCTGTTCCAGGCACAAAGGTGGCTCAGAGAAACAGGGAGGCAGATGGAGAGATAAGGAAATAATGGAGTAGTGAAAGAAATGAAGGAGAAAGCAAATATGAAGACTGGAGAATGCATGCAGGACTCTGAGGAAATGTTCTAAAGAAATCTGTTTGATGGAGATGAGTCAGCAAAAGATGGATGTATAATTACAAGGGGTTGTGGGATGATTTACTTAAAGAAACTGTGGTGCAGACTGAGCCAGAAAATAAAGGAGATATTTCCTTGGAGGACATTATGGAGAAAATCCAAAAGGAGGCTGCGGAGAAAATCCTAAAGAATAGTGGTGACATGGAAAAGAAAACATATGCAGAGAAAGTAAAAGAAGGCAGAAGAAAATGAAAGATGAAAGTACCTGGTAAGAATTCAAAGTAATGAAGACAAAGAAATGGACAGGCATGAAGTGTTGGACAGCTTAACAGCTTTTTTGGGTGTAAAATCACATGAGATAAGAGCATTTATTCTTATTAGCAAAGAGACATTTTGTGACATTATATTTGAGACTGTTTTTTCAATAGTACATTTTCTTGGAGAATATGCAATAAAGAAAGACTGTAAACCATGGAATCTTTATGTGATAAAAGCATCTAACAGGGGAACAAAAAAGAATATTCATGTACAATTTCAAACAGAGATAGAAAGAGAGACTTCAAAAGGACATTTGAGAGCTTTATGTACAGAAGCACTGGACATTGCAAATGTTTATGACAAAAGAGATTTATGGACTGGTGGACAGAATTGTAATATTGTGTTAAAAATAAAAAAATATATACATATACCATGCATGATGAATGTGGAGGGGAATATGGGTGTCATTAAATATGAGGGACAACCCAAAACATAATTTTTTTGTGGATCAGGACATTTGATAAATAACTGAGACAAAAGAAAATGTTATATTTGTGGGGAAACGGGACATGATGCAAAAATGTGAAGTTCAATGTTATAACTGTAACAAAATTGGGCATTTATGGGTGAATTGCAAAGATGAAAATTAGAGTAAGGAAAAAGAAAGAAAAATAAAATGAGCAAAGAGGAAAAATTTTAGAAGTAGTAGAAATAGAAAAAATAATGAGGATATGGAAGAAGGTTTTGCAAAAAGAGATGAAGAAGACACACATTCAGAGGTAATAAAAGAAAATAAAAGAATTCTATTGATAAAATGGTAAAAAACAGAAAAAGGAAATTTAAAGGGGTAAGTACAAAAGAAAAAAGAAAGGCAATGGATAAAAAAGAATATATGAAGCCAATGACTGGAGGTTGGTATCATGGTTAAGATGTGTGACTCAGATACAAGGTACAGTTCTTGATTCTTACCTTTGGGTAGCACATTGGATAGGCTTAGAATGGCCTATTAAGAAAGCTGGCCTAGTAATTAGCTATGAACTTATAAAACCATGAATCTAAGGAAAAGGGAAAATAAAAATTTTAGAGTACTTTCTATAAATGTGAATTATATTAAGAATATAGTAAGAAGAATGGGGATTTTAGAGTGGTGTAATACATGTGATGCATACCTAATTATTTTAGAAGACAAGATTTTTAGCAAATAAACTTTACAAACAGAAAAAATACTCATATGGGGAGGAAATATCATCTGGAATTTGGGAAATGAGAGATGTTCTGGAATATCTGTATTTTATAGAAATACAGAAAATATATTAGATGTAACTTTAGCAAAAATGGGAAGGTTAACGATTGTAGAGTTAAGCAGCAAAAAGAAAATAAATGGTGTAAAATTCATTAGTAACCACCAAACATACACCACTTGAAAGCAGAGTTCTTGGACAAATGGAAATACTTGAATACATGGAAAAAAAACTTCTTTAATTAACACACAGCCAAGCACAGAAACATTTTTGTCACACTTAGACTTCATCAGATTAAAAGAACATCAACTTCTCCCCTGCCTTTTATATTTCCTGTGGTTGTCACTAACCAATCAAGTAAAATACTTCATTAAACTCAGTTAACATACAAAGTTAAAAAAACTTCACATAATAGTGTTCTTTTAATCTGAAGTTTAAGTGTGACGAAAATATTTCTGTGCTTAACTGTACATTAATTAAATAAGTTATTTCCATTTATTCAGGTATCTTCATTTGTCCAATGACTCTGCTTTCCAGTGGTGCATTGTAGATTTAAAATGGAAAAAACAAATATATAGAATTATAACATTATATGCTTATACTAGTTGTAAAGAAATGGAAAGCTTATTCCATCAAATTTTAGGCTATATGCATATTATAATAACAGGATACTAACTGTGATTTAAGAGGCAAGCGTAAAAAAGAAAGGAAATGATACAAGAAAAATGTTAGACGTTATAAGATGTGGTAAGTTAAAACTTTAGGACACAAATTCATGGACCTACAAAAAAGGTATATGCAGAACTCAAATAGATTATTTTATAGTATCAGAAGGTTAAGTTATAGGGGAAGGGGAGGTAGTTGAAAACAGGATCTTCTGATCATCTTGTAATATGTCTAGAGATAAAGGAAAACAAGAAATATATAAAAAAAAATAGGCAAAGGAATAAAATGGATAAATAAGAACACATTGAATGAAGAAAGAGATTGGTAATAGTTATGGAAAGATTATGTTACGATCAGAACATTTTATAAAAACTGGTCTGAATGATGGATGATATTTATGGAAATATGTATATGTGTGTATATATATATATATATATATATATATATATATATATATATATATATATATATATATATATATTCCACTTACAGTGGCAATATCATGTGAGAAAAGTAAGAAAAATAGAAAAATATAAAAGAACATATAACGATGCACTGGAAGATTTAGAACATAATGACAGAAAGTACTTTGATAAATAAAAATAATTATATGAAATAAATCAAGAAAAATACAATTTTTATACAAGCAAAGTTATTTTTTTTTGCAAGGAAAAAGAGAAGTATCAACTTACTTAAGCAGATTAGTAAAGGAAGATGGTCGTGTAATGAGAGAGAAAATGTAAAAGGAGAAATCGAAATAACTCAGGAACAGATTATGAATAGTGTAGTAAAATATGTACAAGAAATGTTTAAAGAAAAAAGGAAGGTGGTGAATAAAACATGGAAAATAAAAACGTTAACAGGAAATGAGAAGAAAGAGTTGGAAAAGGAGATTTCTTTAAATGAGCTAGATAAAGTATTAGGACAAGTAAATATATATTCAGCTGCAGGACCAGATGGAACAGTGCATGAAATGTACAAAAATTTAAAGGACTGGCAACAAAAATTTTCTAAGCATTTTGAATGAATGGTTGAATGGTTAAATGAAGGTTTTATGAATAAAGAATTGTGCAATGGTATACTTAAATCTGTATGGAAGAAGACAGAAAACTGTAGACTGACAGTATTGAATAATAATGGTTCTAAGATCTTTAAAACATAACACAGAAGCGATTTGAAACTAAAATATTATGGAAGATTGTATATATAGTATAAAGGGGAAGGGCTATCAAGAATTATTAATGATAGCTAGAGAAGTTGCGGATTATATTATGAATAGAAAAGAAGAAGTGAAAATCATGATAGGAGACCTTGGCATTTGACAAAACTTGCCATGAAATCTTATAAGCAATTCCACTACCTTTTTATATTAAGAGCTTCCCTCACACTCTGCATTATGTTAAGTTACAAGTACCTCATACTCTTTTTCTGTCAGAATCTCTTTTATCTGTTATCATTACTCCACTTTCATCATCTTACTAATGTTGTAAATCTATTTTTACTGTTTCTTCAGTTTCTTCTACTATCTACACTTACTCCTGTCAAAAATGTTACCTACCCCTTTTTCTTGTCTTGTAACTCTATCCTTTCCCCTTCAATTTGTTAATGATTTTCCCTGTCTTCAAGTAATAAAAGGCAATTGCACCACAACTGACTGTCACTACTACATTTCTACAAGTAGGTCTACAATTATTTCTTGAATGACCAAATTCCCCATTTTGCCTACATTTAATTTTATTACATTCTTGTATCAAATGTGAGCAGTCACCACACAAAATAAATACATAAATAAATAAATAACTAAATAAAGTCATACATGCATGCACATAAAAATAACAAGTTGTGGGTTGACCCAAGTATTTCATGTTTCCTTTTACAGCATTCAAAATGAAATGTGATGTATTTTATTTTCTTCCATTCACATAATTATCCGTATCTTCCAGGCACCTGTCCACACTTTCTTTTAATCAAACACTTCTTTTTTAATTTCATGCACCTTTTGTAGCATTATGAAATTATACTTTCAACTCCTCTTTTCATGTCATGGTTTTTCTAAACTGTACAGTTTTCTTTTAAACTGCATACTCAGACTTTGAAGCACATAGTCTTTCCATGGACTCAGAAAGCTTTTTTTCTTAGCTTGATTCATACATTTTACAGCTAACAAAGTTTCAAAAGTCACTTCACAAAATGGCTCATTAACCAGATGTATTATAACCCTGATGTCTGTTATATTAATGCTTAATGGCAAAATAATGTTCTGCAACAGATATCTGTTAATGGCACATTCATTTTTTTCAGTTTATTTCTTGCCACAGGCCATTTTTTTTTGAAAAAACAAAACTCCTGCCTTGTAGTACTGAATATCTTCCCTCAAATCCCATTCTTTTTTATGAATGTTCTCTGCTGTAACTGCTGCATATATTCTCCTAGGTGCCATTGTTTGTTTGTCTTTACTTATCTCACAGTATCTTGCATTTCTTTTTCATTTAAAGACCCTTCAGAGAATACACCCTTAAAACCTGCTACACTTTTGGTCCTCCCTCTGTTCTCTTATCACTCTCTTTCTTCCTTCTTCATCTTCTTCTGCTGGTTTCCTTCATACATTATGTACCCAGTAGTTGTCGCTTCCTCGTTTTGAAAAGTTTCTTCATTCTGATACTCCACTGCATGTCTTCCACCATTTCCTGGTTCCTCCTCATTCATCATTTTCTCTAAAACATGAGCTAAACCTCCTGATGTGACCATATTAATCTCTGTCTCATTAATATTCTACACCCTTTTCTTCAGATCTGCTTCACTGCTGCCATCTTACTCTATGTCAGCAATCCTGATTCTCTGTAACAACCATCTGGGTACCACCTAGTTACACAAAAGGGTGGGGGGAAATTCTCTAGTGTTCTGGACACATTTTTCATAGTGGCATAAATACCTCATTGGGTGTCACCTGAAAAAATGCTATTAATGTAGAGGGACTAACCTGGTCATCAAAGTATAAATAAATACATGGCAACAAGAATCTTCCTATCTTTGTTTCTGGGGATAACCTGGTAAAGGGCTACAGATTTTGAAATCACACAAACACAAGGTGGTTTCCCATACAGTGTACCCATTACTGTTATAAAATGTCCAACATCAAGCATACATGGTATACACCTCCTACATCACTGTTCTGACCATAGACAGCATGGTCCTGACTTTATGATGTGCCAGTACCTGACAAATGAAACTTTCAAATGTACGTACCACAGTAATTAATCTGTGCCTATATATGAACTCTGACGGCATGGACAAAACTGATGCACATACTTGCCTATACATTGTGAACACCAACTTCATCTCTGCCAGTATGGTTAATTTTGGGTCTTGGTCACACAGAGATACAATGAATAACTGTTTCAATGACAGTGATGGTAGCTTCTGCCAGTGCATACCCATAGCATGTCAGACTGAAGCTTATAAAGTGGAGCCATGATCCTCCACAGGATTAAACATGAGGACAGTGTCTCTCCATTGCTCGTTCCTCTGCTTTTTCACTTCCCACCAATGCTGAAGTGCCACTCCATGCTGCCCTTAGGGTCTCTGGGAAGTTTTCAATCCCTTGGCTGTGAAGTCATCATTCATTTTTCATTGACCACACATCCTACAAGTGTTGGTGTGTGTGTGTGTGTGTGTGTGTGTGTGTGTGTGTGTGTGGAACTATACATATATTAGTTTTTAAACCTATATACATTTAGATTAAAATGAGTCCAAAACAGCTTTATCTATACATGTATGTGTTATAGTATCATGCAGTAGGGCTGTAAAGGTTCAGCCGCAATCAATATCATTTGTAATATAATGAAAATTCCAACTTAATTGTTTAACAAAGGATTGATGAAGCTGTGATTACCTCAGCATGCAGCTACAAAACAATATAAAAGTGGAACCTAAAACTAATGGAACAGTCAGACATTAGTCCACATTATTACAATTTTAAAACTGTGAACATAAACATATGTATTTTAATTCTGCAGTAACATATCACTGAGTGACTACAATTCCCAATTTAAATATAGTAGTGAACAACTATAAAGTATGATGTTATTGTTGGTATTTATCAAACACTGCAAACACTCCAGCTAAACAGTAAGCATTTTGCAACTGAAAGCCTATATAATACGACAAAAATATTGCTTTCAACAATGCAAAAATGCATTCACCCATGTGAACAATTTCAAGAATTTCTAGTGCTAAATAAAGCATCCATAACTTTGAACTTCCTCTACAAAGTACATGTGTAGACAGTGATTGCTTTAGTCATACTGGAATTTATAGTACCATTTCATAAATACTACTGACCTTAACAGCAATTTCATTGACTAGCATTATTTTTCCATAGCACTACTAAGAAGTTTGAAGTACTGATACACTGTTAATGTAAGCAGACAGTTCAGAGAATTGCTTGTATATGTTGAAAGACAACTAGGGGCATGTTCTACGTAACTAAAACCAAACCATCATCTTTGGTAGTACACTGGTATATTTTAAATACTGTGGAGCCATGTTTTTACTTACAAACCATAGACATAGTTGCAATGGCTCTGAGACCAAAGTAGTACATGTTTGTGTATCTGTGACTCTTACCTGCACTGTAGGAAACAGAAAACCTTGTTTTGTTAATTGGCCATTGGAGTTACCCTTTCTGAAGGGATAACAGTGACATCGTGGAGTACAAGGCTGTTGACTTTTACTGACCAACAGCAAATTTTCTTACCAGGGTTCAAGTGGAGACCAATAGGGTACCGAAAATAATGGCTCTCTGACAATCCCATCCTCTCCTCATTTACTGGGTCTACCATACCCACCTCTGCCTCCAGCCCATGCTCTACTGACCCACATTAGAGGTTGGAGAGGAACTTGAGGACATTGGTGAAGCATTACACTGCTGTTAGGGAGTAGGTATGTTCTAACTCATCCCCTTGAGGTAGCTTTTAAAGCTCTCCTATGAATGACTTCTGAAGTTGAAGGCATTTGCGCACAACCAACCAACCAAGCATCATACCTCTTGTATTTTTTTTTTCCTCTTTTGTGGTGTGATTGCAATGCACCAGAATGCCTCCCTTTCTCCAGAGTGGGCAAGTTGGTATTAGCCTCTTACTCCAGTTCTACCCTACCCTTTTCCTTAGTGCCTGTGCCACTAGTCCAACACTGGTTACCTGGGGTGCAGTTAGGGCTTTATTTGTTTGTTCTACAGGGTCACAGCAGTTCATATGAAAAGCCTTGAGCACTTTAGGTTACAACCGACTATTAATTTTTTTGTATATTTTTTCTGTTTATAGTATTTTAGACTTGAGACTCGGAATGTTATAAAAAATGAAGGAACATTGCCTGCTTTTGAAAAGGTATAGTTAACAGCATTATAGTGGTATGAAGCTTTGCATAATTATTCTGATTAACATAACATAAATTGTGTCCTGATACAGAATCTTATCTTTTAATTGTGACTCTGATAATCAGTTCTTAATGCAAACATACAAAATCAAACCCTACAAACAGTTTACAAATACATGCAATATGATATAGTTTACAAATAATAGTACATGTGGATTATGGACTAAATAGTAGTCTTTATCATGTATGTATGCGGCGCAGTGGTGCAGCGGTTAACGCTGTCACCTCACAGCAACAGGTTCTCTGGTTCGATTCTTGGCTGGGGTACCTTCTGTGTGGAGTTCCATGTTCTCCCTGCGTTCGCGTGGGTTTCCACCGGGTACTCCGGTTTCTTCCCACATTCTAAAGACATGATTCTGGAGCATTTCTCCCCGGGCCTCTGCTGAAAACAGGATCTGTGGAACCTAGCCGGACTTTCCCGGTCAACAAATGTTAAATAAAATAAATAAAAATAAAAAAAATCTATTCTATTACATTGCTCTGAACCACTACATTTGGTTACTTTCACATTGTTAGAAGTTGTGCACATTTTCCTCTGCATCATATATACAGCATGAACGTTTATGCATGTTTAAATACATTTAAATAGAAAAAAAAATGTGACTATGTCAACAAAATCTTGATTTTGACTGTTGCATGTGGCAAATACACGTATGTTGACCTTATATTGCATTGTATGTATTGCATGGGTAAGAATGATGTGATACAGAAATAATTTCTAAATAATGCATTTTCTACATAAAAGGCTTATGGGTTACATTCACTCGAGATGCAATCACCATACAAGTTGAAGAAGTGCCAGCAGGCACTAAAATTTAACATTCACTCTGCATATAAAGTCCAGAAAGGTATGGATTAGGTATGCACCCACATGGCCACTATTGGTTTATGTTTAAATGTTGAACATGAACAAACTACAACTTCTAAACATTACATGAACAAAAACATTCCTCTCTACATACTTTCATTCCAAAGTTTAAATATGTTACACTAAAACAAAGATAAAAGGGCAATTTGTGGAAAAATCTAAGGTTTGAAAAAGACCTTTGAACTACATAGTAAGTAATTACTATTGATGTTACTGAATAGTAGTGTGAATGTGCCTAAACTGATAGCCAAAATCTTGTATTAAGTGGTACGATTTGTATTTCCATATGCATGTCATATAATGCTAATGGAAAACAAGTGTATTTGTTTTTTGTGTCATTATTTTATGCATGACCTACGGTTTCCAGGACACACAGAGGTTATTTCTTCCAGAGTTGACTGCATTGTTGTCTTGACTCTGTTCAGTAAGATATGACATACGTGCACCGCAAAGACTCAAGTAGCTTTACACATCATAGGCCACTTGAAGATATGGATATGCTTCAAAGTGAAGCAACACAAGGCCTCCCTAAAACACACACACACACACACACACACACACACACACACACACACACACACACACACACACACACACACACACACACACACACACACATTCACCCCTGAAAAGGACACTTGTTGACTTTCCTGATTAAGAAATTAAATAAAAGGACCATCATGCATTATAGTACACTGGCATACAACACAGAGATGTTCCTCTAATGTAAGTAATCCTCTTACAGTATTTGAGATGGATACTATACATACAGTTTATGTAGACTGAAAACAAAAAGAATAGCTTGTTGACATATCTATAAAAAAAGCTATATGTCTGTCATTATCTGGTCATTAGACTGTAGTTATTATTATGTGTGCATGACATTATTTGTAGACTTTGGGGATTAATAATGCAGTATCATGACAAATGATCCATCTAATTCAACATTACATATTACCTATAGGTCATTTGAAGAACATACAAAATGTCAGGACATTCATATAACATCAACTCAGAACTGAAGTACCTCAGGGTATGCACAGTTTTACACAAACAGAATTACTTCTAACCAACAACAGTAGTTAATAAACAGCTTATTGAATAAGTTAATACATCTTTGTTTTTGGATGCATCTTCCAATACAGATTAATTGCCACAGATCATGTACTACAGATGATGGAGGGTGAGGCTAATCTAGGAATCAAGTTCATCTGATGTTGCCTTGAACCACTACAGCCACTGTCATCATGGCAGCTACACATGATGTGCTGTGTCTTGTGGTCAGTAGACTTCTACTGTAGGTAGATTTACTTTTGGCACTTGGGTACTCTTTGACCAGGATAGTGTCACCAACCTTTTAAAGGTGACCGAATTGCTCTAGCTCATCCTTTTTTATATCTCACGTGGGCAATGCTCCAGGTTCATTAGGAAAGGTGCTCAGTGTGCATAACAACATGTGCATGTTCTGTTGTTACTGACCTACCTACTTGGTATCCTGCCCAGCAATGTCCAGGTGCTGCACAAAAGGACAGTAACTGATACCTTAACCTCTCACCACTTTATTTTGAACCGTCTGAGAGAGTAAATTTAGATTGTGTTACAGTAAACTGGCTACCAAAAATAATCCATTACTAAATTTCTTAAATACAACTGTCAAGTCAAAGTGGGCCCCTAGGTTAACAATGTATCATGATCAGCTACAAAATATATCACACAGGTGCAGCAAGCATACCTCTCAACCTCTTAGCATAAGAAATCTGGACAAAGCTTAAAATAATAGGGGTACAAAGGTCCAAAAATAGGGACACATTTTAAATGTCGCTCTTATAAAATTAGATAGTTGCTAGAATTACAGGTTTTGCATTAGCATGCATGTTCTGAAGGATAAGAAGTCTGAAACTCAAATGTATGTCATTATTTAGTGATTTCAAGTTTCAGCAATTTGTCAAAAAAATTACAAATTTTAGGCGAAATAGACTAAAAATATGAAGCAAAAATCTGGACAGTTGAGAGATATGGCAGCAAGTCTTGCTAAACATAAGTATCTAAATTTATACGGCTGTATAATACATATTTTAAAAATCCTCGTTACTGATTACTGAACTACGTAAGGAGATATGCTGTATGACATGCAAACATTTACTAATCTTAGTTTAGATAAAAAAAAGTCCTCTATTCCCATACAGACAAAACCAGGGCTGTAAGTACCACAGCCTACATAGGCTACAGGTATAACAGTTACATCTTGATAATAAAGCACGTGCTGTATAATACCGGTTGAGAATATATAGATGCTGTCTAGACAGATACACATTAGGACTGCAGAACAATTTGTGACAGTTTATCACACATGGTACATGCAAAATATATATGTACTTGACTGTTGAAGAACAATTCATATAGTAATGATACATGTAATCATACATGTTTCTAACTTAATGGCAGAGACAATTTTGTGAAGACACATGGTAGAATTTCTTATGTGCTTATGTGTTTGCCTGTAGTATCAACATATGAACACCCACATACATCCTTGACAAGATTAGGACAATTACTGTACATTATGTATTCTCCCGTATCCATCTGACTGAGTCCAACTCAGATTTTCTTCCAGCTCCCCTCAACAGTCAACAAATACTACCACTGCTCTTTGTTGGGGGGGGGGGGGTTCTGGATGCAACTCTACATCAAGCAAGCGTTCCTACTTCTCAGGTATTGCAAATTCTTACGGCTGGTTCCTAGGGTTGAGAAGTAATGACTCATATTGCTATTAATGGGAGGGGGCACCAGTAGCCACCACTCTTGAAAGTTGGTAAGGACTCCTAAACTAGAGCACTCTGTGAAATAACATCAATGTACATAGTGCATGAGCCTGTGATTCATACACAGTAAGTCCTGTAAGTATCTCTTTTGTTAAGGCTACAGCCTGTTAGTCCATGGGAACAGCTGATCATATAGGAAGCGAAAAGCCCTAACTCCCTCCACAGTAATAGGAAAGTTGGCCTGGGGCCAATTCATCCTTTCCCTATGGTTAAATCTTTTGTTGCACTTGATCAATTTCAGAAATGAAGAGGGTGATAACACTGAGAGCAACTTACTTTTTTTTCTTTTGCCAGAAGGTTAATTCAACCTGGTGAAATGTCATTGCATTCATTATATGGTTACATTTCTGATGCATCTTGTCTGCTGTATGCAGACTGATCTCTGTCTAGTTTGTTTTCATAACACTCAGCTGACATGTCTTCCCTCAGTCTGTATGTTCAATTCCATTTTCTATCCACACATAAGTCATGTAAATCCTTTATGTACACTTTGCTGCGCTCCATTGCAAGCCTGTGTTGTGTACATTTTTGTATAGTCTGTTTGCGCTGTATTTTCTCACTTTCCTGCATGTTCAATCTTCTCAAACAAAGAGAAAAAAAGACAGACAAACTGCAATGCATAACTATAAGTGCTTTAAATGTGATTTAATTTGTAAGCACACATTTCAAGTTTGTCTCATTGGGCAGTTGACGTACATGTCTCTGTTGTATGTTATACATAATTTGTCAGCAGCTATAATGGTTACTGGCACTGATTTACATATAACACTACAATGGTATTGTGTGCCTGGAGCCACACAAATAGCAGAGATGAATTGAAGCTGGGTAGCAAAGATGTGTTGCTACTCAAAGTTTAGTAGGGTGGATTTTATTTTTTTATTCAAAATTAGCCAGATAAGAATTTCAGGACCAGATACTACAAATGAGCTTAAGAATAGCTTTGGTACTTGCATATTATTGCAACCAGATTTTTGCACATAATTCAGTAGATGTGTGCAGAAACAGGTTATTTAACGTAAAAAGGGGGCTGTCAAGAAGTAAGCATTAGTCTGTCACTGTGGGTATGAGCTGAAAAGAGGAGTAAGGGTGAGACTGTGTACCTGTGGGTGATGTGCCTTTTTGCTCCTGTAACTCAACAACGGCGCCCCGCTTTGCAATAGCTGCATTTCTCACGATGATGTCAGCTAATGGAACATGAGTCACCAAATACACCTTGCAACCCTAGCAAATTGTAAATCCTGAAATTGTAATTTCTGAAACAATGTATCTGAACACTAACTTGCACAACACAGCATATTACAGAATTGACTACTGCCCCCTTTAGCTTGAGCTTGGCTAGAACCTATAATTTTAATGATTTTAATGTAACTACATGCTGAGTACTTGACAATGACACATACAAATACTATTTCAAGTAAATGATACAAATGATACATATATCAATTGCACTTCTTAGTCTGTGAATTATTGCATGCACTGTAGTTAACATAGTGCTTACAACATCGAGCTCTGCTGTTCAAAGGCCTTAACATTAAAACATTGTATCACTCTTCTGCCAGGGAGATTAGGGTTTAATTTTGCCTTACAGGATGAAAAGATGCTGCTTACTATTGTAATCAGAGCTAGCAGCTTGAGATCTTAAAGTACATCATAATACATCACAATTTACAAAACTTTGAACAGATGACTGTGACATTATTTACCAAAATAGTCATTCTCACAAGGGAAGATGTGCAAGTCCATGGTTATCAACGGTAGCCTTGTCAGAGAGGCATAAGTCCAGACAGGGGGTTGGTGAGGAAGGAGATCAAGGCTGAAGAATTTTCTTAAGTGAGCTTCAGAATGTTTTGGGAATTTTTATTGTGAATATCTTGTGGGTCTGTGTAATACTTTTTTTGGCTAGGTAAATTTGCTTTTTAGTGAGAGTACATAACTCTTTGTATAAATGTAAGGTTCGAGGGATTGTATCTTTGTGCCATTGTTTCAATGCTTTGTCACATTTTTGCATGAGCATTCAAGTTACATGAATCAGCCAGAGTGTTTGAGTAGTTTTTACTCTTATGTTTCTAGAAGGGGCAAGGATATTTAAAGTATTCATGAATATATTGTTGAATTTGTTAGTGGCTTTATCTAGGGGTAGGGTTGTGAGTGCAGACCAGTTGAAAGATTTTATTAAATTACTGTTCGATTCTCAGCTACAGCGTCTTCTGTGTAGAGACATGCGTGAATGGGCATCCCTTCGTTGAAGGTTGTGCGTCAGAGCCGGCAACTCGGCATGTAAAACTCTACTGCCAATCATTAGCAGACCGGAGTTCCGCTGTGGTGACCCCTAACCGGGAAAAGCCGAAAGATACAACAACTGAGTGTCAGTATGAAAGCTAGAAAGATTTGCGGTAGTTACCTGCTGATATATTTTTTAGCTGATGGGTGATTTCTCTGTTGGCGAATATAGGGTGATGGTCACTAAGGGAATATACTTGCTGGGGTCAGAGACAAGTATCCCATCTAGGATAACATTTTTATGATTTGAATTGTTGAGTTGAGTAGAAGAGATTAGCTGTTTGAACAAGTTAAACTAGTAGCTGGGTTTTCAGATGTCACAGATAACCAGTCAATGTTTATATCACCTAAGATAATGTTTGAGTACTAACATTTGTAGCCATCCAGCAAAAATGTTCTTATAATGTAAAAAATTCTTATAATGTAGAGGACAAGTATATATAGCTTCTTATGTTTACTGTGTTTATTAAGAATGAGAAGAGAGAGAAGGTCTGCATTTTACAAGGTTGGTATGTTAGCTTTGAGGGGTACAAGTTATTGTGTACAATTGCTGTGCCTTCCCCATTTTTGTACAGCCTGTCACATCGAATTCTACTGTAGCCAGGAGACAGAATTTCAGAAGCTTTTACATGGGGGGTTATCCATGTTTTGGTAATGACAGTAACATCTAGTGCATATTGAAGAAACCATGCTTGTAGGTCTGTAACTTTGCTTAAAATATTACAAATGCTAATGGATATAAGAAGTTTTGTTCATGGTGTGCAGAAATTAGGGGCAGAAGAGGGTGGAATGGAAGAAGCTGAGGGGCTAGGGTTGGGATGAAAGTCACCACAAAGAGGGATTTTAGGAAAGAGTGGAATGGCATTAGTTATTTTTTATAATGTTTAGCAGAGCTAGTAAGGGAGACTGCGAGAAAGGTGCTTGGTGTGACATCTGGACAGAGGAAGGAGGACAAGGAGACCTGGTGGTGGAATGAGGAAGTACAGGAGTGTATACAAAGGAAGAGGCTGGCGAAGAAGAAGTGGGATTGTCAAAGAGATGAAGAAAGTAGACATGACTATAAGGAGATGAGGCGCATGGCAAAGAAAGAGGTGGTGAAGGCTAAGGATAAGGCATATGGAGAGTTGTATGAGAGATTGGACACTAAAGAGGGACAAAAGGACCTGTACCGATTGGCTAGACAGAGGGACAGAGCTGGGAAAGATGTGCAGCAGGTAAGGGTGATAAAGGACAGTGAGGGAAATGTACTCACAAGTGAGGAGAGTGTGTTGAGTAGATGGAAAGAGTACTTTGAAGGGCTGATGAATTAATAGAATGAGAGGGAGAGAAGACTGGATGATGTGGGGATAGTGAATCAGGAAGTGAAACAGATTAGCAAGGAGTAAGTAAGGACAGCTATGAAGAGGATGAAGAATGGAAAGGCTGTTGGCCCAGATGACATACCAGTGGAAGCATGGAGGTGCTTAGGAGAAATGGCAGTAGAATTTTTAACCAGATTGTTTAATGAAATATTGTAAAGTCAGAGGATGCCTGAGGAGTGGAGAAAAAAGTGTTTTGGTACCTATCTTTAAGAATAAGGGTGGTGTGCAGAGCTGCAGTAACTACAGAGGGATAAAATTGATCAGTCACAGCTTGAAGTTATGGGAAAGAGTAGTGGAAGCTAGGTTAAGAAGGGAGGTGATGATTGGTGATCATCAGTATGGTTTCATGCCAGGAAAGAGCACTACAGATGCAATATTTGCTCTGAGAGTGTTGTTGTAGAAATACAGAGAAGGTCAGAAGGAGTTGCATTGTGTCTTTGTGGACTTAGAGAAAGCATATGACAGGGTGCCTAGAGAGGAGTTGTGGTATTGTATGAGGAAGTCGGGAGTGGCAGAGAAGTATGTAAGAGTGGTACAGGATATGTACGAGGGTAGTGTGACATTGGCAAGGACTGCGGTGGGAGTGACAGATACGCTTAAGGTGGAGGTGGGATTACATCAAGGATCAGCTCTGAGCCCTTTCTTATATGCAGTGGTGATGGACAGGTTGACAGATGAGATCAGACAGGAGGCCCCGTGGACTATGATGTTTGCAGATGACATTGTGATATGTAGTGAGAGTAGGGACCAGGTTGAGGAGACCCTGGAGAGGTGGAGATATGCTTTAGAGAGGAGAGGAATGAAGGTCAGCAGGGCTAAAACAGAATATATGAGTGTAAATGAGGGGGAGGGTAGAGGAATGGTGAAGATATAGGGAGTAGAGTCGGTAAAGGTGGATGAGTTTAAGTACTTGGGATCAATAGTTCAGAATAATGGTGAGTGTGGAAGAGAGGTGAAGAAGAGAATACAGGCAGGGTGGAATGGGTGGAGAAGAGTGTCAGGAGTGATTTGTGACAGACGGGTACCAGTAAGAGTGAAAGGGAAGGTCTACAAGAGTGTAGTGAGACCAGCTATGCTACATGGGTTGAAGACAATGGCATTGACAAAAAGGCAGAAGTCAGAGCTGGATGTGGCAGAGTTAAAGATGTTAAGATTTGCACTGGGTGTGACTATGATGGACAGGATTAGGAATCAGTATATTAGAGGGTCAGCTCAGGTTGGACAGTTTGGAGACAAAGCAAGAGAGGCGAGATTGCGTTGGTTTGGACATGTGCTGAGGAGGGGTGCTGGGTATATTGAGAAAAAGATGCTAAGGATGGAGCTGCCAGGTAAGAGGAAAAGAGGAAGGCCTAAGATAAGGTTTATGGATGTGGTAAGAGAGGACATGCAGGTGGTTGGAGTGAAAGAGCAAGATGCAGTGGACAGGAAGAAATGGAAACAGATGATCCGCTGTGGCGACCCCTAACGGGAACAGCTAAAAGAAGAAGAAGAAGATTAATTTACTTCAGGTTATGTCAAAGTGAACTAAATAGTTAGATGTTTTGTATTTGAGAAGGTGAACAGGTTGGCCATTAAATACATTTGAGGAAAAAGTTATGAAGGAGGGTTTAGCCTGAGTATAGGTGGGGTATCTAGAAGTGTCTGAATGTGAATAAAGTATGAGAGTACCATAGTAAGTAGTAAGGTGACATAAAATGAATATTGGAGATGTGAAGATGTACAAGTAAAAGAAACCTATGGAGAAGATAAGAGACAATTACAGTCAAGTGAAAAGGAAAATATGTCAAACAAAGGAGGAAGGCAAGGGGGAAATATGAGAGTGGAACTGGTTTCCTGGACATTCCAGACAGGGTGGTCCCTTATTATGGGGATGGACAAAGGTAAGTTTTAATAGATTATAATCAGTTAGAGAAATGTAGAATAAACAATAGTGTAGTAAGGTGAAATTCTGAATTAGAGGAAGTATTAGGAAGAGAATAATTAAGTGGGTGATGTGTATAATAAAAGGTTTGTGGGTATTACATTATGGGTCAATTTTCTGAAGGGAAGGGTAATACTGATGGACTTTTTGAGAAGGAAGATGTGAATATTGTAAATGGGGAAAAGGAGAATATAATATAGAGACTGCAATGTTATAACAATAGAGAAGAGTAAATCTGGTGGACCCCAGCCATAAATAAACTATACAACAGAAGGAGAAAGCTACTACACGATAGAGCAAAATTCCAAAAAGGGAAGGCGTCTCTGATCAGTACTAGCAAGAAACTACGATCCCTCATAAAATCATCTAAGGCCAGCTTCGAAAGAAAAATTGCACAAGACACTAAAGATAATCACAAGGCCTTCTTTAGTTATGTCAGGAACCTGGGAGGCAACTCCCAGATATGCTCTGAGTTAATGCAAAATGACAAAAAATACACTGAACCCACAGGCATTGCCAACATCCTGGCAGAAAGGTTCAGTGCAAACGTCCCCCCCCCCCTTCCCCCCCAAAAGAGCAAATGTCTATCCCAACAGAGTGTAGCCTTCCTGAGATCACAGATGCACAGGTGAGAGCTGCCCTCTCCAAAACAAAAAACACAGCATCAATGGGACCAGATGGTGTCCCGGGCTGCGTCTTACACGAGCTCCAAGAAGAACTAAACCCTCATATAAAGTCACTGTTCAAGTTCAGCCTTACTACAGGATATGTACCCAAGGAATAGCATACAGCAACAGTGGTCCCAGTCCACAAAGGTGGTGCCACAATGGACCCCGGAAACTATCGCCCTATAAGCCTGACTAGCCTGGTCTGCAAAGCTATGGAGCGTATCATCATGGAAATCATAAACAAAGACATTGGGAACCTCCAAACACTGGATCCTACCCAATTCGGCTTTGTTAATGGCAGATCTTGCCTCTTGAACCTGGTCGACTTCTTTGAAACAGTTACCAAAGCCATAGATGAAGGGAAGGTAGTCGACACAGCCTACCTGGACCTCACAAAAGCCTTCGACACAATACCCCACTCGGGCATCATAAATAAGGTCACCAGCTTAAATATCAACCCCTATGTCACAAGATGGGTTGCAAACTGGCTCAGGGATAGAACCCACATGGTCAGAATAGCAGGTGCCATGTCAGACTCTAAACCAGTTGCAAGTGGCATCCCACAAGGCTCAGTCCTGGGACCTCTCTTGTTCGGTATATATTTCTCCGAGGTACAGGCTAACACGGGTGGACTATGGCTGACCAAGTTCGCAGATGACTGCAAACTGTGTGCCATAATCGACTCTCTGGCTGACACAAGCATCCTCCAAAAGGGTCTCACAGAGATGGATAACTGGTGCCAGAGCCATGGCCTAAAGCTAAATGCCAAAAAATGCATAATCATCCCCTTTGGGAAAAACAAAGTGCCCACAAATTACCACATAGGTGGTAATCCATTAAGTACAGAAGAAGTAATTAGGGACTTTGGGGACCCAAGTAGATAGCAATCTCTCCTTTGACAATCACGTTGCCAAAGTGGTTAGAAAGACCTTCTATATAGCCCACCTTATCACGAAAGGGTTCACATCTAGATCAAGAGAGGTCATTGTGCCCCTCTACTCATCACTTGTCAGGCCCATAATTGAATACAATGCCCCATTTGGGATGTACCTTACCCGACACCTGCAGCAACTGGATAGACCCCAAAAGTACCTCACCAAGAGGATCAAGGGACTCAAACAGATGCCCTATGCAGTTCGGCTAAAGAAACTCCAGCTTTACTCAGTTGCGTACTGCCTACTCAGAGGCGATCTGTGTCTGATGTATAAAGCCATGTCCAACCCAGAATTAATGGATATGCTTCACCTCAGGAAATCCAAATCCCTTAGAGCTACATGCTCCAGGGACTTGAACCTCAGCACAGAAATAAATAGGACATGCTGGAGGGACAGATTCATATCCCAGAGGCTGCCCTCACTCTGGAACAAAATCCCAATCCATGTTAGGCAGAGCCCCTCACTGACCCTCTTCAAGAGAAAGCTTGACGAGTGGATGGGAGATCGTAAGTTTACCCCTGGGATCTCTTCTGTGTCCCTGCTTGACAGAGGTACAGTAAACTAACCTTAAAAGGGCTACCTTCTATGACCTACTATACAGAGGCACAGTCAACTAATCTAAAAGGGTGGCGAAAGCCAAACACACTCTGGCTAGGCTTATAAATGCCCTAGGGCAGATAGCCTAGTATCAACCTATGAAGCTATAAATTAAATGAAGAGCAGTAGAGAAGAATAACTGTGGAGGTAAGGTGACATATGATTGCGAAGTGCTGAGGAGAATGTTACTGGATAATGAGGTACTAGCAGGGTTAGTTAGGCTAGTACGGAGAGGAGGGTATAGGAATGAGGAAGGGAAGGGGATACTATGCAGTAGAAATGTAAGTAAATGTAGGGGTATGTGGGAATTGGGGGTAGGGTGAGCCTGAGCATAGCAAGGGTGACTTGTGTGGGTTGGAACCCCTCAAAGATGGAGGTATTAGCTTAAGGAAATCAGTAACAACGGAGGTAAGGGAAGGTTTAAACAGCACTGTGAATGGTTTTGCTAATATAATGTGAGCAACTCAACAGGACAGCAAAGCAGAAAAAAATGTAAAAAGTTGCTCATGGCAAGATAGCAATACATATCAAGATCTAATGGATTTAAGATGCTGGAAGTACATTAACAGATGAAGTGTCCTTTTCCTTAAGCAGTAGCACTGGCTACAACCTCAATGGGATAGATAATTTTAGCAACTTACCTAGTGGCACCCAAAGGAGTAAAGTCTATATACTGTCCAAACTGACAAATAGTTTTTGCAGGCTGGATATCCCCCTAGTGGAAGAAAGACAATTGTATTCAGAATGGTGCAGAAAGACAGAAAATGATGACTTTCGATACTGAGTGGAAGGTGCAGTCTTACAAGCTGTGAGCAGCTATGATCCTCTATGTGTGTGAATGTGTGTGTTTTGGAGGAGGGAGCTGTTTGGAAAAATTAGCAGCTTTTGCATACTTTCCCAAAAAAAACTGTATGAGACGAATTCATAGAAAAAAAGTTCTCCTCTCGTCTTAAAATAAACTTAAATGACTCATCCAATTATTGGGAAAGTCTGACTGGACAAAGTCCTTTTTCAGCAGAGGCCCAGGTAAAAAAGCTCCAGTTATACATTATAGAAACAATACAAAGAAAACTACATTGAAGAAATAATAGCAGTTCTCACAAAAACAAATTACACAGTATTGACAAGTACAGTTTATGGGAAGTATACATTTACAGTTACAATGTGCTTCTAGGAATTCAATGACCATTCCATTTACAACATAGTAATAACAATTCAACGATGGAGAGAATATATTATTTCTTGCAATTAAAACTGATGAAGCTACCAAAAAATAATTCAGAAGAAAATTCTACTTATGAAGACAAAGAAAAAGTTCAGAAGGAATTTCTAGTTACAGGGGCAGGAGAAATGAGCTACCTCAGAGAGTTGCAGGGGCAGAGCCAGGTATTTGTGACATGTGCTTTTAGGAGTTTTTTAAATTGTAAAGAAGAGCAGTTTGAAGCAAGTGTGGTTGGCAGTTTATTCCATAGTTTTGGGATAAAAGCGATTAGCTCACTGCACTGTTTGCTTTGGTGATGTCTAGGAAGGGTTTATTGCTAGATTAAAGGGATCTAGATGTAGTATATCATTGTATAAGTTTTTGGAGAGTCTGCTTGGCAGGCTACTTTGTGGGTGAAGGTCAGTTGATTAAAGTGCAGCAGTTGAGGAAGTTCAAGACATTTTAGCCGTTTCAGAGATGTGATCTGTATGAAGCATCTGCGGCAAATTTGGCAATTTTGTTGTAGCAAGATTCAAGTTTGGCAAGGTCAGTTTTATGGAGATTTGTAAGCAGAGTTGACAAGAGGTGTGTGTGAACAATAATGATTTTTGACCTGTTTGTTAAAAAATTATCATTCCTGTAAAGGAGGCCAATTTTTTTGTTGAGTTTTTTAATGGTTTTGACAATATGGACATCAAATTTCAAGATTTCAAGGATTTCGACACCTAGCAGTTTGGTGTGGGTTGTTGGGGTGATGGTTTTGTTTTTGGATAAGATGTTGAAGGATGGGGAAGGGGAGGGGGTGTTACTTGGAGAAAAGAGAAGTTGTTTTGTTGTGTTGGGATTAAGAATGAGTTGACAGTTTGTGACACATGTTTCAGCAGATAGAAAATATTTTTGGGTCTTATAGAGAAGCTTTGGCAGAGAGGAAGCTGAGCATATCAGAGTTGAGTCATCTGCATACTGAACCACAGTGGCGTTTAGTGTGGAGATGTGGAGTTGGTTGGTGAAAACAGAGAAAAGAAGAGGTCCAAGAATGGAACCTTGTGGGACTCCTAAGGTAACTGGGAGAAGGGGGGAGAGGTGCTGTTGCCAGTGGATGTCCTGTTGATATCCTGCTAGGTAATTCTGGAACCAGATAACAGAGGGGGTACTGAGGTTTAGGGAGGAGAGAAAATGGATTAATTTAGTGTGACTGACCAAATCAAAGGCCTTGGATAGGTCTAGGAATATGGCAGATATAAATTGTCTTTTATTCCTATGTTGGTTCACTGTGTTGGTAAAGGACATTAGGGCTGTGGTGGTGCTGTGAGAGGGGAGAAAACCATGTTGAGTGTTTGAAAGTAATTTATGTTTATGAAGATATTTCATAAATTGTGTATGAACAACTCTTTCTAGAATTTTAGATGGGGGAATAAGGATGGCAATAGGGTGACAGTTTGTTAGTTCAGTGTCATTACCTCCATTATATAAGGGTAGAATATAGGATATTTTCCAAATAGCAGGAGTCAGGATCTCGGAGATAGATCTATGAATGAGCGTGGCTACTGGTTAGGCAATTCCTTCTGCTGCAATTTGAAGGAAGTCATCAGGGAGGTTCTCTGCAGCCAGGGTGGTTGGTTTTAGCTTTTTGAGTAGTTTTCTGATGGTATCAACAGACACTGGTTGAAATGTAAACTGTCTGGAAGAAGTTTGCATGTGGGTGCAGTATTGATCTGTGATAGGAGCAGTGTGGTGTGGTTAGAGGTACTCTGAAAATTTGAGAGGGCTTGAATTGTTTCTGTGATTTATTAAACTGGGTTGCTAAATTATCAGTACTGTTGGGTGTTGATGGAGTGGGAGTAGCTGATTTGCCTGGCTGCAGCTCAGAACTTTTGTGGGTTGTTTTGATGTGTTTTCTGAATATTGTGGTAGTAATTGATTTTATGCCATTTTACTAGTTTTTTAGCTTTATTCAAAGTTCTAGGAATGTTTGTCTTGTTAGATGGGTTTTGTTTTTGCAAAACTGTTCCCAGGCCTCCTCTCTAGCTTTGAGTAGGGATCTGCATTCTTTACTTAGCCAGGGTGCATAGTTTGATTTTACTGTAATAGTTCTAGGTGGTACATGACAGTTAAGTATGTCTAAGAAGGTGAAGATAAAGGAGTTAACAGCGTCATCTAAGGTTAGCTGTCTGAGAGGTTCCTAGTTGCTGCTTTTTAGGGCAGAAATGAAGGAGTTAGGGTTGAAGCTTTTTTGTCTCTGATTAGATGATAGGTGGCTTGGTAGGTTTGATGAGTTTTGGTTCCTAATGGAAAGGCTGGTTGATGGTCACTCAAGCTGTCAGGGAGACCATCAGGGGTCTTTTAGATGTGGTGGTTGTAGTGTATGTAATATGATATGGAATCTTTCTGGTTCTAGTATTAATGGTCACAAGTATATGTTTAATGAAAGATTTAATTGTAGATCATGTGGGGTGATTTATATTTTGGGATATGGATGTGAAAAGGTATGCTGGTATATAGGGCAAACTAAAAGAATGGTTAGGTTTAGGGTGCTGGAACATTTAGCTGGCATTAGTAACCAAAGGAGGGAAAGTCCCATAGTGAAACATATGGTGCATCTTTATTTTTTATTGTCTTAGCATAGCCAGCAGGATGGGGGGGGGGTGTTCATTATTAAATCAGTTAGAAACCACCTACATTCTAAACTATGGAACTCTTTATCCTGGAAGGTTAAATTTAGAATTTTCTTTGAACTTTTGTGTGTTATAAAATGTAAAGAATGCAAAATGTATTTGCTTTTTGCGTATAAGTGTAAAAGGTATTTATTGTGTAGGTTTTCAGATAGGTGAATTGTGATGGGTAATTTTTTAAATATGATGTATTTAATTGAATAATTAAGTATTTAACTGAATAAGTGTAATGAGTGAATGTATTTAAAGCTGCTGGCTTTTGCACAATTTATCCCCTGACGGCGAAAGGCCGAGGTACCAGGAATTGCTCTGGCTTCTACGTTGGTTGTTTGTTTTGAATATTATTTTCTTTTTTTTGTTGGTTTGTATGGTGTCAGGGAGACAGCCTGAATGGAATATCAGGGTAGGGTCGTTAACTAAGATCCAGTCTAGGATGGACTGTCGTTAGGAGGTTGTATCGTTCCTAGTAGGAGATGTGATAAGCTGGGTGAACCAGTAAAGGTTAACATGGGATGCTGGGTTTGGTGAGGAGCAGGTGAGCCAGTCAGTGTTGAGGTCACCCAATTGGAGGTCTAGTGTAGTATGTTTATTAGTGTGGGAATACAGTTTCAGGTGGGATGTAACCGCCTATGATGTTTATGTTCTTTTTGGGTTTGATATTTAACTTAGCAATTATTATTTCAGCATTTTCTGAGTCAGGGATTCTTAAATCTAAAGGATCAAGTGACAGGTAGTTTTTCTGTAAGATTGCTAGGGTCCCCATTATATTAGCGAATGCATTGAATTGTGAACGCTGTTTAGTCGAACATCATTACGCAAAATGGCAAAATACCGAAAGCATGGAACAGCAATTTTTTCCTAGAGAAAAAAAAAATCATTGGGCCGTTTTTGGGTCTTTGCCATTTCCTCCACTGTGGTGTGATCTCGGAGTTGGTATATTTAATTAGGGGGTATGTGGGGGGGGGGGGGTGAAGCCCACACTTTATTTTGTGTTTGGATTTTTTTTTTACAGATCACCGATTTTTTTCTCTGGGGAAAAATCTCTGATCCATGTGTTCGACATTTTGGGTTTTCGTGGATTTTGGGTCGATTATATAGCATTCTCAATTCAGTGGGTTCGCTAATATAACATAGACCCAACTGCTGCGCCCCCTCCTCTTTTATTTATACTATCTTTATGTAGACTATTGTATCCTGATGTTATGATTTTACTGCTGATAGTATCTCGTTTTAGCCTAGTTTCTGTTAATATTACAATGTTAGAGGAGTAGAGGGAGAGCAGAGCATGCAGGTCATGGACTTTGCTACTGATGCTTCTTACATTCATATTAAGGATGAGAAGGGAAGATCTGTTTCTTTAGTGAAACAAATCAGGGTCGAGTGAGACTGAGCTAGGTATTGAATTATTTTGGAGAGTGGGACCAAGATTAGGTTGTATATCCCCAGAGCAGATTAATTGCTTAACTAGGTGTAACAGGTGTTTGGAGAGTTTGTTATAGAGTTTGGGGCATCTGTGACAGGACTGGGTTGTCAATTGCTGAGGTTGGAACTTGTTTGCATGGTAGTCTATGTGGGTGGTAGGGAAGAGAGTTGGGGCTATGGTATAGTTTAATGGTCTGCTTGGGTTGGGTAGTGAAGATGTTTGCCAGGTGGGAGGGATTTATAGGTAGTAGTGGAGTGTCATACGAGGAAAGGGAGAAATAGCCTGTAGCAGTTGTGCAGGTCTGTCTTGTCTGATTACATTAAGTTTTTCTTCACAGACCGTAGAGCTAGTTATAATAGGAAAAGATGGGGATAGCTGAGAGAGGAGATACAAAGTAGGAGATTCAATGAGGTGAGTGAGGATGTTGGATAACAGATAGAACAAATAAGTCAATATCACATACTTGTTAGCATTTAATCTAGCATTACAGTGAGATATTTACAGATAAATGCACTAACAGTTTCTGGTGCTCAAAACATTACAAAATCTGTCAGCGTTTCTTCTAGCATTATGACAAGATATTTACAGATAAATGCACAGGCAGCTTATGGTGCTCAAAACATCACAATATGTAATTGTTTTTTATAGTGTTAATTCAAGACATTACAGAGAAATGCACTAGGTACCTTCCAATAAGTCCCTATCAATTATTGTAACAATAATGCCTTCGCTATGCAATATAAGAAACAATGAATGGCTGTATTGTATGTCTGAAATAGCACTTGTACCGCTTAATAGCAGATTTGTATAGATGTAGACATCATGCGTCTCTTTACTAATATGGTATAGCCCCCCAGCATAAATATAACCATGAGAAGTCTAATTAAATTTTAAAAATCACTAATATGTGCCCATAGATAAACAGATAATCTATAGGTAACCTCACTATACTGATTATGCTGCATTTCATCTGGCTCCCTATTGAAAGGTAGGCAATCAAAATGCTGAGTGCTGACAATATGAACATTCTCCTTTACACTTCTTTTTCACAGGAGGCCCACACCCGTGAACTAATATATACCAACTCCAAGATCTCCAGACCTCTGAGAAAAGGGAATATTCCAAGAAATGGCATCTTGGTCTTAATATACACAAGTCCAATCTGTCGACCATTCAGTCTACATATTTCAGGACTCATTCTAGTGGGTCCCAACCTTTCAAATGGTTACCATTTCATCTTGCAGCATATATTTTAAAGTTCACTTTATGCATCTTGGTGGTGATGATGGCACAGATGCAGAATGATAACGTGTAAAATAGCTATACTGATATTTCAAACTATTAAAGGGAAACTGCATAACTTACCCTCAAGGATGTTTACTCAGTATAGGTTACAAACTATGGGGCAGTAGAGATGAAGCCCCATGCATAGGGTACGGGGATTAACACCAACATTACCCAGGCCAATCTATGTATTTTTTTCTTGTCATTCTCACAAAAAAAGGTGCACCACTCTAATGCGGTTACTTTAATCATGCTATAACTTGCAAAAAATCTGAGCAGAGCTTCAGGAATAATGGAGGTTGCTGCCCTATAAATGCTATAAAAATGAAGAGAAACAACACTAATGTGTGCTACAAATCCAGTATTACTACATACAGTATTGCTTCTTTAAAACATGCACCTACATTTTTGTATTAGCTAGAAAGGATTCTCACAACAATTGATGTTAAAGAGCAATTATTCACTAAAAATAGTGTATAAAAGGAGTGTTATGGCCATGTTAGTCAGAATAGCTGGTCTCTTGCTGCAGGCCAGATGGTTCCTGGAAAAGTGTTTCTAGGGAGTATGTTGCAGTAAAGAAAAAGGGATTCAAGAGTAACCTGAAGAATCCTAGACATCTTCAACTACCAATGCAGAAAGAAGAAAACAGGTTAAAAGCATTTTCACACTCTGTTGTACTTGGTATAACAGTCTGTGTGTTTTTCCCCCTTTTGCATGGCTGTCAGAAAGTGTACTTTATATATTTTCTTTTACTTTGTGTGCATCTAAAAATAGATTCTCCATTAGCTCTTCCTTCTATTTACTGAAACTATATTATTTTATGGACTGGTGGTCCATACTGGGAGAGGGGGAGTATACAGGAGGCATATTTGGCATGATTTGTTTCCTTGCCAAAAATGAATAAATAATAAAAGATGCTGACTAATATATTCTGCTAACTGAAAGAATATTAGCTGAGCAAATATTTTTTTACACCGACTGGCGAGAGTCTTATTCCTACAGTACAGCCTGTGAGTTCTGTGGAGTGCATGTGTGTTTGTTCCTATATCAGGAAGATAAGTACACAGCAAGTGCTTCGTATTACTGCTACTGCAGCTGAGGTGATGGTGGCAATTGTCAAGTCTATGGTAATTTCAAAGGCAGATTCACTTTTAGAAACTAAGCAGGGAGGAAGACTCAAGTCATGTCTTATATCCTTCAAACATTATGCCCACCAGCAGAGATGAAACTGAAGTGACTGGACTAGAATGCAGTGTTTTCATTTAATTGGCAAACCTTTAAAATCCTTCACAGACATGGAAGGGACCATGTGATATTGTCAAATCAGACTGCTAGCTCAGGCTAGAATTACTTCTGGGACAACGGCTCAAAAGCTTCATAACCTGACAGTTTCTCCTTACACAATGATAAGACCTCAAATTATGGGACAAGTATTTAAACTATAGTCAGATCATAAGAATCAATGTACTTAAAAACTAAAATTATACAAATGTTAGCTACTGATAAATGTAAAAGCGGTTTTGTCTCCTACTTTAAGAAACCATTTAATTTCAAACAGACTTTAAAGGGGCACTAGCTCCTTCTTAAAATCACATTTCTGCCTCGGTCTGAAGAGCCAACGCTGTCAATCACTGTAGTAATCCCCTCCCTATTTTCTGACATCAGTGCTGACGTCCATGCAATCCCTCCCACGCAATGAACTTACTTTCAAAAAGGTGTGCAAAGCTTTATTCCTTTCACATTTTTGTTCCGTCTGGAAAACGAAACTGATCGCTGGCGTTCCCTGCTTCAAACAGTGCTTCATACTTTGTACAAGCTTGTTTTAGCATTCAGCATTAATTTAAGTAATTATAAGAGTCAGCATTTTTACTGTGTTTTTTTAAATCTACCCGATTGACTGTTTACAGTAAGATCTAAACTTCAGGGAGTAGACAGCATTTTACAGTGAGTTTAAATGTATGTGTTGATTTGCGTTTCTAAAATTCAGCTACTTTAACTATTTTCTCTGGACAGCTACCAATACACCTATGCAAAATCAGTTGTTGAAACTGCACCGGGAAAGCATGCATGCTTATCGTACAGCAGTGTGCTGCCTTTAGTGCAAAACAGTAAAAGCCTTCTTAAACTCTTGTGCTGCTGCTGATTTGTGTTTACAAACACTGTAGGGCTGAGTAGCTATGAATATTTACTGCTGGTTATTAACCAAAGTGCTTTTCTCATCATGGACTACATGCTAACATCTTGAAAGTTTTATTATGGTATTTTTAATCATAACCGCTCGGGACAGGCATTTTTTTTCTGTCCGATTCTTCAAATTAGCAGCGCGAACAGCCCTGAGGACAATGCTAAAAATGACTCCAATGTTGTTAGTGTGTGGTTGCCCATAAAAGGAGTAAAGACAGCTTTCCAATGAATTAGAAGCTTTGGATTGCTTGAAAGTAGTGGCGCGAGCTGTGTTATTTATTTATTTATGTTATTTACTTTTTCTCGAGGAGGAGAAGCCTTTGAACTAAACTTTCACATACCTTTTAAATCAGATACCTATTAAAATATATCTGGGTGAATAATATAAAGTGTTTATTTTACATTGAATTGTGGAGGAGCAGAATAGAGCACGGGCATAGGTTAGTTACATTAAACTGTTGTATGTTGTGTTGTACAGTCTGTTCCGTAATATGGCATGGATAGTAGTCGCTATAGGCCTTGCATTTTTGTCATGCAAGTGATTCTTTTTTCTTGCAGTGCAGCTGTGCAGTCTTGGAGAAATGCTAGTTTAGTATGGGAAACAGGTTTGCTCTGTTGAATAGACAATGCTGGAAGGCAGTTATCTTGTTGCTGAATCCAATTCTACTTTTTCTACTTGGATTTACTGAGATCTGTTCAAACTGCATGCAATTTGATTACTTTGTATGCAGCTTTGAGAATTATCGCAAGTATAACAATATTCATATTACGGTACTTTTCCGTAGTTTGCGTACATCAAGATGTGTATTGTTGCCTTTTAGCGGAATAAGTAAGTGTATAATGTCTGTTCCTGTAAATGGAGGGAGGGATGTTGGAGGTTAGTAGATGGTGACAGTGGGATATTTTAGGTACTGTATTCAGAGAAAGATGATTTCAACTGAAGGACAGAGCCACCCACTGGTGAAGATGCGACTCAACCATATTTGAGTATATACTTTTGTTGACATTTCTAAGCAAAAATCTTAAATATGCTCAACTTTGTACTATATCTTATGTTTAAAGGGGCACTAGCTAGTTTCTAAAACAGCATTTCTGCCTCGGACCGAAGCTGTGATCCTGTCATTCACTTAGGTAATCACCTCCCTTTTTATGACATCACTCATGGCGTTCTAACAATCCCACCCCCATATTGAGTTTCTGTAAAATTGCCTGCAGACCTGTATTCCAGCCCTGTTTTACTTCCCCATGGAATAAGATAATCAGTGCTTGGGTTCCCTGCTTCACACGGTTTCCCTTACTTTTTCCCTTTTTCTGCTTTAGGCAATATCTTCAAATGATTTTGTAAAGCGTAGAATTTGCTAGTAAAATCTATATTTTTGTATGTGTTTTTGATGCAACACAATTGCACTCAGTCCCTAACTGCCTGCGCACATCATATCTCTCAACAGTCCACATTTTCGCAGAATGTTTCAAATCCTTTGAATAACTTACGTTGGGTAGCGCACTAGTTATATGAATGGCACCCATTTTATGTGAAACAGACCAAACTATGAAGTGAAAATCTGGACAGTATGCCAAAATCAGGACAGCTGAGAGATTTGTGGTACACCAGCGATCCAGAACCACTGGCTCTCGGACCTGTTCAGCAAAGTGTTTGTGTGAGTGTGTTTATTTTTGTGTGTGTATGAATACGTGCATGAAAGCAGAATGTATGTGTGTGTGTGTGTGTGTGTGTGTGTGTGAATGCAGCAGAGGCTGTGCATGTGTTTATGAGGTATAGTGAATGGTGCATGAGAGAATAAATGGTGCGTGCATGAAAGCAGAATGTATATGTGTGAATGCAGAAGAAACTGCATGTGTGTATTAGGGAGAGTGAACGGTGCATGAGAGAATAAAAGGTGCGTGTATGAAAGCAGAATGTATATGTGTGAATGCAGAAGAGACTGTGCATGTGTGTATGAGGGAGAGTGAATGGTGCATGAGAGAATGAACGGTGCTTGCATGAAAGCAGAATGTGTGTGCGGTGTGTGTGAATGCAGAAGAATGAAGAGAAGCATTTCATAATATGAAAACAAAGACAAAGCTTTCTGCTTTTTACAAGTTTGTTGATTTAAGACTACTAAGTAAATCAAAGGATTGTTGTAGTGCAGTCTAATTTAGCTTATTATCAAATGTTGAGCACAAGCCTAAATAAAAGAATAGTAGATTGCAAAGGAGAGTACAACTGAGGAACCTGGTTCACAGTGGGATTCATATTCAGTTTGCTTATCTGCTGGAACAGCAGTGTTCACTCCTAGGTGACAACAAAATAAGAACATTTTGTTTTGCAGTGTTGTAAAGAAGGCAGTAAGGGAACTAAATGGGAAACTGCTAGTTCATAGGCTATTATTGTGAAAATCATAACTCTGGGCCAAGTATTGTGAATGGAAGGGTGTACTTACTTAGAGCTGTGGTTACTCAAGATTAAGAAAAGTCAGGGGATACAAGGTATAATGCCCCATGCATGAGTCAGTTTGGGTAAATCCTGTTCCATAGACAACTGCTGTCAAAATTTACACAGGCCAATTTCATTTCTTATCACTGACTATAAACTGCTCATGACAGCAGTGGCTAGGAAAATTACAAAACACACTAATCAGCCTGAGTTTGGTAAAGAAAGACAAACATTTGACAATATCCTTAAGACCCTTCTGCTTATTGAAGATGCCAAGAATATAGGAAGAGGCCTCAACGATTTTAGTTTTGACACACAAAATGCATTCGACTGTGTAGATTGGAGGTCTGCATTTTTTGCACTAGAGTTATTTGACTTCCCTAGTAGAT
This sequence comes from Protopterus annectens, assembly GCF_019279795.1. NCBI lineage: Eukaryota > Metazoa > Chordata > Ceratodontiformes > Protopteridae > Protopterus > Protopterus annectens. The sequence goes on along the minus strand of NC_056748.1, from coordinate 1,013,316,224 downwards.
GTGTTGAACTGCTGAGAAAGCTATATCAGGATGCACAGGCCAGAGCAAGAATAACATGGTGGATCTCTGATGATTTTGAAATAAAGAGGGTACCTGACAGGGCTGCACACTATCCCCAACTTTATTTGTATTTTCTTAGTATTGATGTTAAGGTTGGTTATGCTATGCTATATCATGCTATGTTATGTTATGCTATGCTATATGTTATATTATGTTATGTTATGTTATGTTATGTTATGTTATGTTATGTTATGTTATGTTATGGGTGGTCCAAGGAACCTTTTCAGACATTTCCTAGCCCAAAAGGCAATGACAGTTTTACAATGCCTTTGAGTTATACAAACAATAGTTAATTGGTACTATTCAAGGTAAACAGTACTTTGCAAGAAGATATAACATGAATAGCATACAGAAAATAAAATATAATTGTGTGCTAATAAGATGCTACATTGTACTTGGTTCACCTATGACAAATTGAAAGCAATTGCTGTGTTACACTGCAATACTTTAGGAAGAAAAAGAGAATGCAGCCCTGAAAGATTAAGAGGTGAGAAAGAGATAATCTGCTAGGCCTATGTCTGAAGACATAATGTAATAAAATTAACTAGGTGACCAATACTGGCATGTGTCAGATAAGATCTCAACACAATGTAAGCATCAGCCAGGATCTACGAAGCATCTGCATACTGATTGTTCCTGAAGGTGTTTCCTGGGAAGGTTACAAATGTCAAGAAGGTTACTGATTTGTCTTAACTTATCTGACAATAAGTTCCATGTAGTGAGGACTGATTCAGAGAATGCACTTTCACCAATAGTTAAGTGACAGCGCGGTCCCTGAAGAGTTATGCTATTGTAGGTTTTGAGAAGATGTTCATTATAATTAATCCACAGTTTTTTAAGTAGAGAAGGGTACTAGGAGTCATTTAACAGTTTGTATATTAATATACTGTGAAGAAAAAGCTACACATTGTTTAATAGGCAGCCAATGTGCTCAAAATACATTACAGATATAAATGTAAGTATAATAATTTCATAACATCACTTTATGTAGATGACTTTTTCTTATATTTAGCAAATCCACTTCTCCAACTTGCAATGATCTTAGAGGTCTTGTTTCTTTAGACCGAATCTCTGGCTATAAGTTAAATCAAGATAAGACAATGATTATAGACATATATTATAAGCCGTCTGGATCAATCAAGAAGAAATGCCCTTATTTATGGAATAATGATTATTTGAACCATCTGGGGATAGCACTTTCCCCAGATTTAGTGAGTACCTCCTGTGGAGTCTATGATCATTTTGTAATGGATTGTAACAAATATTTTTATTTGGGGGGAGTTTGTTAATGGATTTCTAGCAGAAAAATTAATTTTGGGTAGGTCATATATTTATTCTCCCTCAAGTCTATTCTCTCTCTCAAGCAAAACTGATGCCCACTGCAGACAGAGCATTTCAAATGAAATCAGGAAAGAAGGATTTTCTCTGGGGCATGGTCCTCCCAGATTATCTAGGACTAAATTATTGTTATCGAGGGACAGAACTGGCCAAAGGGGTCCTAGAACTTGACAGCTGCCTGCTAAGGGCTTGCAAGTGTAAATAATTAGTCTGAGTGCAGGAACAATCAGGGTTTCACAGTCAGTCCTCTTTGATGTACACTTACCAAAAATTTAATTTATGATATGGCAAGGAGAGGTGAGATGATGAATGTGTCACTGTAATGCACTTCTTGGTCTGGTCATTGTTAGGTATACCCTGTGACTGAATTAATTTTCTTTTCAGCTTTTTTACTATGTTATTTTTTTTATTATGCCTTTTGATTTTGCTCTCCACTCGGTAGCATGCAAACATGATTCACTTCCTATGTAAAAATGTAAAAATTGTAATTCAGGCTGCCTTTGGTGAATTATCACAAGCACTCTTGATAGTACTCAGTGAATTAAATCCACCTGTCAGATAAGTTTCTCTGTGGTACAAGGTGTAAGTGCAGTGAGCTTAAAGAAAAAGGGCAGCTGATGCAGCTTTCAAATGCATTTTGCAGATGAGGACCAAATGCCATTTTTCACAAAATATTGTCCAGAAATCTAACAATAAATGCAAATGTGTGGTATAACTATATAGTATTACTAAATATATCATGACTGCTTGCTATAAAAGTCCAGTATAATGTGTGCAAATTATGTTAATCATGACAATGAAGATACTTAGTTTATAATACACATGTATAGGTATGATGTGCACAATATTTTTGTTATAATTATTATGAGTTATTACATATCATACGTATCTGTTTATGGAAGTATGTCTTGTGAAGTATGTAATCGAACCCACCATGTATTACTTGGGTTACATAACTGCATGCATATGAAGTGTATTTACAAACACAAATACTGCCTTTTACATAGAAATATAATCCCATGACTAAGTAAAGTCACAGACATACAAACATCTCTTAAGTATAACTCCATTCATTTTTATTTAGTATATTTATAATTACCATGTTAAAAATAAATTCTCCTATAGCACTGACAGTTAATAATCAAAGTTTTAAAATGTTATCTTTTTATTTCTCATGTCTTTGATTCACAAATGGTACTACTCAGTCTTATTAATGAGTAACACCCAACTGGCCAAGATGTCACAAGTCACACCGCTTTTCCTCCAGCCAACCACAATTATAACAAATACCATAAAACATTTCATTGTTTAACATTGGAAAATGTATCAATAGTTTGAGCACCACACATGGCCAAATCTCACTGCCATATGGGTGCACAGAACTCTTAGAGACTTGTGATAGCATACAAATGTAAAAAATGTTGTGCTCATTAAGAGATTGCTGTTCAGTGAAACTATGTGCAAAGTGAACTTTCTAAACCTATGATAAATTATCTTTTAAATTCTGTTAACAAAAAGAAAGTTTCAACTGTAGATATACTCTATTTAAATGTGGGAAATGGGTCAAATAGCTGAATTTTGTACTGGTAATAACAGCACACTGTCCTAATAGGTGAAAAGCTATCACTAATGATGTTGAGTTTATGGATTACAATAAATTGTATGCCAGAATAGGTAAGTTAAATTCCTGCTGTTGTGATATGTGAAAATTAAGTGATGACAGAAGGACTACTAGACTTAGGAAGTGTGGTTTCACTTGTAAAAGCACACTATGTTTGTAATATGAAAACCCTTAAACAAAACAGCTGAAGTAGTATTTACATAGAAAAGAAGCAACATTCCATTACTCAACTAGAAATACAAAGTGGGTTTGGAAAACTTGTTCATTCTGTTGTTGCAGTTCCCAGTTTAACATGTGATAAGATACTATGACAAGATTTCCCCACTTTAAAGGTTTGTGGAGGCAAGAAGGCGGCAAACCCTCTACTAGGCAACCATGTACATGTGGAGAAATAAAGCAGAAAGTGAATAAGCCTACAAATAAACCTCTGCATAAAAAGGGGAGGAGCAATTGTCAGACACATGTATAATATTATATGACTCTAACAAAGCTCAAGGCATAGTGTTAGAAATCCTTACCAATACAAACAATTTGGCTAAAGATACAGAGAAAGAGAGAGCAATTAAATCAAAAGGTGCTTCAACAAAGTATTAGTATAAGGGTGTTGAAACTTATGCGACCAGCTTATTGCATGCTTTTTATTTTTTATATTTTTCCCCTAACAGATTTGTTTGTTTTTCAATTGAATTGTACAGGTTATAGGTCACATTAAAGGTGGGAAAAGTTTTGAAATGATTTATTGTGGTCTCATTGTTTTATATCACAAAAACCTGGCATTTTAACAAGGGTGTGTACAATTTTTATATCCACTGTATGCTCAGAAATGTTACTGAGAAGGTTGGTAAAACCTTGGACCAGTTGCAAACAGAGAAGTATCACAATCCTCAACAGGGTTCACTCATTTTGAGTTATTATATTACAGCATCCTCCCTTTTTTAGTTTCTCCAGATCTTTTGGGTTTCGAATACCATGACAGTAATGAACTCCATTCCTTAGTCAAAGTACAATTAAAGTTCATGAAATTAGTATTGTTTCAATCTTTGATGTCAGCCAAAAGTGCTCTTCGCAGCACCCACAATGTTCCCAGTAATGACGACTCCTGCAATTCATATGGAGTTACACGTATTAGTAACATATCTAAATATGATTGTAGCTTCTTTTTCATAAGACCCATTGCTCCTACTACTATTGGGACTGTCTGGGTATCTTTCTTCCACATTGCTCTCGTTTCTGCCTGTAAATCCTGATATTTTATGACTTTGTGTCTCTCTGTCTGCAAGACACTGTAGTCACTAGGTTTGGCAATTTCAATGAGCAATGCTACTTTTGTCTTCTTTTCATTGGCCACTATATCTGGTCTTCTAGCATCTATCTTATGAACTGTTGGTAATGGGTGATCCCATGTGATGTAAACCATCATTTTCTGTGATGCTTTGTGGCTCATGTTTCCAGTGTTTTTCAGCCACTTCAATACCATAATGCTTGCACAATCCCCAGTGCAACAATCTTGCCACATTATTATGTCTTTCAGTATACAGTCCTTCTGCCATTAGTATGTCACAACCAGCAATGAGGTGTGTGACTGTTTCCAATTTGGTTTTACAAAACCTACATTTGCCTGTTTTTTCCACATGTTCAATGGACTTTGTAAACCAATCTGTATGCAGCCCACTATCTTGGGCCAGCTATATTAACCTTTCATCTCTTGGTTTGAATTCACCTCTCCTTAGCCATTCCTGCATTCATTTCTGATCAACATGAGGTTCTTCCAGAAGTTTTCTATACTTGCAACTACATTTATGCATTTTCCACAATTCTTGCCTTCTCATCTGGTCCTTCACCTTATATTCTTTCTTTTGTTTTTTTGGCGCATTCAGTTGCTGCCTGATTTTTATCTACTTCTGGTTTGATTTCCATTCCTGCTTGATGCCAATATGCTTCTGCTAGATTAAACAGAGAAGTCATCTTAGATTTATTCTCCTCATATTTCAAAACTTTCACTATATTTGGGTCTTGTGAGGCCAGCAGATATGTGTGGAGCCCCATGATTGCAGATCTATACATATAATCAATTTCAAGGATGCCCATCCCTCCTTTGGAAAGGGGAATATATAATCTTGGTATACACGGATTTTTATAAATCATTTGGTGAGCATGAAGCATCCTTCTTGTTTTCCTATCTAATCTACCAAACACATTTTGGGGCCAATCAATCCAAAACTTCAAGTTAGGACAGGAATAGCAAACTGGTTTATAGCTTGAATGTTGTTCCTAGATGTCAATGCTGTTTTCAGGATCGAGTCTTCTGAAGTATTCCTTACTAAGATATATTTGCATTTGTTCATGTTTTATTGTTGATCCTTCATCAGTTCCCAAATATTTATACACTCCCTCTTGCTCAAGTTCTTTTATATCACATTTTTCTCTCAGACTAATGTTTTCCTGCTTTAAAGGTTGCTTTTGTACATTTATCAAGACCAAATGATATTCTTATATCATCTGAAAAAGTTTTGACAAAATAGAGTTGTACTTTCAGTTCCTCATCTGATGGGCTATACAGTTTTACATCATTGACAAAGAGGAGATGAGAAGTCTTTACACTTTGCTGTTTTCTAGGACTCAAATTATAGCCATGGCCTAAGCTGTTAAGTAGACAGCTTAATGGGTTAAGGGTAAGGCAGAATAGCAGTGGTGACAGTCACCCTGGGATATCCCCCTTTCAATTTTTATCCATGGGATAACAATTTGTCCTTTTATCATGGCTTAATTGCAAAGTCATCTGTCACTGTTTCATGGTGACTGTAATGTAGTTGATTAGTGTAGGGTGTATCTTATACATTTTTAAGCACTCTTATCCATGAATGTGGGATACTGTCAAATGTTTTCTTTTTTGTAGTCAATCCATGCCATACTTAGATTCTTTCTTTTTTTTACAGTTCTCCACTATAACTTTATTCAACAACAAATGATACTTTGTTTCATATGACTTTTGTTCTACTGCCATAATTGAGTTTTCTTCTAAATGACTATAAACTGTTGGCATCAATTCCCATGTATAGTTTATACGTTGTCGGAAGGGAAGTTATTGGTCTATAATTTTTAGGGTAGCTTGCAGGTTCACTCTTAAGTAGGAACATTGCTTTTCCTGTTGTTAACCAAGCTGGTGTCTGTTCGGCGTGTGCATATAAATAGTTCTTACTCATGGCTAAATCTTTCAAAGATGTTAATACTTTTATCCAGAAGTTAGGTACTGCATCTAGGCCTGGAGTTTTCCATTTAGAGTCTTTTCTTAACTTTGTTTCCATCTCTCTGGCTGTTACTTCATCCCATTTCATATCCTGTACCTTTGAACTTCTTATTCCTTCTTTTACTTCATCTATCCATTTAGCATCTTTGTTATGTTCCACAGGATCTTTGTACATACTTCTCTAAAAGGTATCTATTTCTTATTTTTTTTTGGAGGTAGTTCAATTCCTTTTACATTATTTCCCAATTCTCAAAAAACTTTTTTGGGTTATCAACAGGTTTCTCCATTTTTAATTTCTTCAAATCTTTTGGGTTTTGAATGCCATAACGGTACGATTAAAGTTCATGAAATTAGTACTGTTTCACCCTTTGATGTCAGCCAAAAGTGCTCTTCAAAGCACCCGCAATGTGCTCAGTAATGATGCCTTCTGCAATTTGTATGGAGTTGCATGCACTGGTAGCATATGTAAATATGATTGTAGACTCTTTTTTATAAGACCACCTGCTCCTGCTCCTACTACTATTGGAACTATCTGGGTATCTTTCTTCCACATTGCTCTTGTTTCTGCTTGCAAATCCTGATATTTTAAGACTTTGTGTCTCTCTGTACGCAGGACACTGTAGTCACTGGGTGTTGCAATTTCAATGATAAATGCTACTTTTGTCTTATTTTTTTGGACCACTATACTTAGTTTTCTAGCATCTATTGTTTGAACTGTTGGTAATATATGATCCCATGTGATGTAGATGTCATTTTCTATGATGCTTTGTGGTTCATGTTTCCAGTGTTTTTCAGCCACTTCATACCATAATGTTTGTACAATCTCCAGTGCAGCAGTCTTGCCACATTATGCCTTTCAGTATACAGTCCTTGTGCCATTAGTATGTCACAACCAGCAATGAGGTGTGCAACTGTTTCCAAATCTGTTTTGCAAAATCTACATTTGTCTGTTTTTCCCACACGTTCAATGGACTTTGTAAACCAATGTGTACATAGCCCACTATCTTGTGCCGTCAACATTAAACTTTCATCTCTTGGTTCCCTTTTGGACTGCTGGATGTTCTCTAGGAAATATGGCAAGAGGAGAAAATGCAATTCAAATGTAACACAGAACATTATGCCAACTTACAAGGCAGACTGAAAGTGGTGATGCCCAATATACAAGCAATGCTTAGAAAGATTCCAGGTGACACAACAAAGGATACATAACAGAAATGCATGGAACTGGGGCTTCAAAGCTTAAGAGCAGGTATTCATTTTGTCCCTTCCAAAAATGTGGTTTTGTTCAAACTACAGGGTAAGACAGACTGTCTAGAAGAAGCCACAACATATATACCATATTAACTTTCCAAAACTGCAGAGATAGTGCAGACCTTTACAGTTTGCTTAATGGCAATACATGACAGAACTAGCAGAGGAATAAAATGAACCTCTGATAGACAGCACATTATCAAAAACAAAGAAACAAGAGACAAAGGAGTTTCTGTTAAGAAACCAAGACGTTTTTCACTACCACCTGATTCAACAGGATACTGAGACCACTGCAGGAGAAAAGTTGAACTTAAAATCTTACAGAATATCATAGAGAAAGGCTGGGGGAAGTACAAACAATACTTATGATGGAGGTGATAGTGGAATCAAAAATTGGGTGGAACAACACTCCACTGCTACTCCCACTGTCTGATGGAATGATTGGCTTCTAAAATGATTTCACAAAGCTGAACAGAATTTCAAAATTTGACAGCTACCTAATGCTTAAGGTACATAAACTAACAGGTTGGGGGAGGCAATATTTTTGACCACAGTAGGTTTGCCAAAAGGAGTGCTAGCTAATCCCTTTAACAACTAAAGCTAGGGAAATAACACTTTTTTCAATTCCAGAGCATTTATTCCAATGCACTGTCCTTTCTTTGGGCTATGTGATTTCCCTGTGACCTTCCAAAAATGAATGGCCAGAATCCTTAAGCCCTCCTGTCAGATATGCTGTTGTTCACCTAGCCATTGTCACAATGTACTCTGAGGACTGGGACCCACATCTAATAAGGCAAAGGCAGTGTGAGACTTTGATGTAAGCAAGGTAACAATCAATGCCTCCAAGAACAGGTTAGGCATGGCAGAAGTAAAACAATTAGTATATGCAATAAGTAAGGGAACTGTCTGTTCCTAGAGGGGAATTTGAAAGCAGTAAGAAACTGGCCTGTTATACAAAATAAGATGAAAATGAAGGCATTCTTGAGGTTATCTTGATGCTATAAAAAAAAAAAAAAAATATATATATATATATATATATATATATATCTATATATATATATATATATATATATATATATATGTATATGTATATATATCTATATATATATATATATATATATATGTATATGTACTCGCTCTTCCATCTGTAGACTGCCTTTTTACATATTTGATACAGGGGAAGATGCCCCTTAAACTGAAATGGTCACTAGAGACAGATAATGCATTTAAACTTTTGAAGGAAACATTATGTACAGAACCTGTTTTAGCAGCCCCAGATTTTAGTAAACCTTTCATAGTTATACATACATCAGATGTAGGCTTATAGGCAGTGTTTACAAAGGAATTTGAAAGGAAAGAACACATATTATATATTTCTTATCTTGCAAGTTAAGTAAAGCAGAAACCACGTATTCCATTATAGAGGGAGAATGATTGTTGATCAAGTGGGCAGTGCTGCCAATGAAATATCTTAGTGGCATGGATTTTACATTGGTCACAGGGCATGCCTTCTAATGTGGTTACATAATAAATCAGGATGAGAATACTAAACTTTATAGGTGGAATTCTCATTACAGGCATTTAAGTTTACTGTGAAACACTTGTCAGGCCTAACCCACAGTAACACAAATGGCCTATCTAGGGCTCATAGCCCATCTAGTGTGTTTGAGACTAATGATTTAAAGCTAGAAAGTCAAACATAGTTTGGTTGTTTTACCCTACAAAGTCTCAGGATATTACAAAACTGAAGTGAAATAATAATATAAATAACAACTGCTAATAACATAGTACTGTTACAAGTACTGTTAAAAATATTGTTTCTGTATGATAGCTACATTTTTGTATAAATTATAGAGAGTTTTCCAATATGAATTGCTGTTAATGAGCAATTATTTCATTAAAATGGAGCATAACAAAAGGGCTATGAACCTGTTAGTCAAATAACCAAATTAATGCTAGATTATAATGAAGTCCGTAATAAGTAAGGATGAAAGTTCTTAAGTATTGTGGTTCTAATAAACATGTAAGCTTTTAATGTCAATCAGTTATCTTGTGGTTCTCCAGCAATTTTTGTCCAGAAGTTTTTGTTTCTGTTAATTAGAGAAGCTGGTATTCTCAATGGAGGGGGAGTTTCTGCTGAGGTAAAGTGCAAGGCATTCCAGAATAACCTAAAGAAGCCTGGATAACTTCCTTTAGGAATCCACAAAGAAGGGGAGCTACTTGAAAACACCATTGGATTGTGCTGAAATTGGTATGACAGAATACAGTTTTTCTTTGGAGAAGTATCAGAACTATCAGAAAGTGTCCTTTATATATTGTTTGTTTCACCTACATATACATTTATACTGCCAGTTTTCCCTATGTTTAATAAAACTACATTATTAAAGACTGACAACCATTGCTGTATTATTTTATACTCCTATCTGTCAATATATCCATCCATCCATCCAAACACACACAATACATATGACGTGAAACATATTAAACAAGCAAGCATTTGTTAATGTCAGACTATTAGCTTGCAATGAATGAATGTTTACTGCTACATTAGTGGTTAAAGATGTGTGGTCAAAAATTACTCATCTTGCCAAACAATTCTACCATTTTAACAAGCAGTGTTGATCACATGGAAGTCATATACAGTATTTTGCTGCTAATTACAAAATATTATTTTTTTTATGAACTCATCCTGACCAAATATTTTGCCCAGGAAACCTTTTTTCTCCTTTAAGAGGGGAAAACATTTAAGAGACATGGTAGTACCTGGCAGATTTTGTATGCCAGCTGTGGATATACCAGATACACCACCAGTCAGAGGAACATTATGTTGTAACAAATGCAGCATATGTACACATATTGTAAATGTGTTCCATAATATGAATTGAGTTAACTTTGAACCTAGGGGCACCTATTCATGTAGAAGTAAGGGAGTTAGATATATGCCCTGAGGTGCCCATGTCAGTTATATTATATAGGGGAAACAAAATGTGAATTTTGTAACAGATTCATGGAGCATTTGAGGGATATAAAGAATATAAGGAAAGACAAAATGATTGCTTTACATTTTAAAATGCTACATAATAGTGATATTACTTTATTACAGGGTACAATTTTAGAAAGAGTGGAATGTTTACATAATGATTAATATGTTTTGAAGCATAAGTTATTGTATAAGGAAAGTATTTATATTTTAAAATATAAAACATTGGTGCCTAAAGGCTTAAATAATGAGTTGAACTGGAAGTGTTTACTTTAAGGGGTAATTTATTGCTTAATTATTAATTGAATGTAATTAACTATGTGGTATATAAAAATGTGTGTATTTTGCTGAGTCTTTGTTATTCCTTGAAGGTGGAGACACCGAGGCGCTAGAAAAAAAAAAAAACAGAAATCTTGCTTTGCTGTTTGACTTTTTGTTTACCACAGTCGGTGTTTTTTTGGGTCAGAGTTGTTTGTGTTATATTGGACGGAGGAAGGAGAGTGTTTTTGTCATTTTCATTTTGGGGTATGGCTTCTGACCCAAATGTGAATGTCCCTTGTGTATTTTGAGAAGAATCTGTGTCTTTGCTGGGAGCGGCTGGAGGTTAGGGATCCCAGGTGGGCTCCCAGAGGACTATGGAGCATAACCTAAATGGTTTGGTGCAAATATTGGGACCAACTATGGAGAACTTGCAAGTCAGTACAGGTACTGGTCCCTTATTTGAGACATTTATTAAGGAAAGGGCAAAAAGAGTATCTGCCCCTTTTAATTCAGTGGGGCAGATGCTGAATGTAATACCTTCTGATAAGAGGGAATTATGTGATAACTATGAGAAACCCTTGGAAAAAGAAACAAGAATTTATTTTAATATTTTGGGACTACAACGTTATATTGACCTTGATATTACACCTAAAGGTCTCCGGTTCATTAAAAATCCTAGCACCCCTTTTGACTTGAACTGCCCTGTAGATAAACAGTTTAAAGAGCGCTGGTTAAAGGCTTCACATAAATGTGTAATAGAATGGGTGCATATTTTGTTGGAGAGAGATCAAGTAAAGCACAAAAAACTGAGGCAGGAACTGGCGGCTCTTTCGCAAACTATCAGCAGCTCTATGAACATACAGAATATTAATGCTTTTATGGAGAGAACTAATAAAAAGTTGCTCTCTTTAGAATCTGATCTTGTTGAACAGAAAAAAAAAACTAAATTAACAAGAGACATCAATGAATATGAAGCAGGGCATTCCTTTTTGTTTTTTTCCAATCGGAAAGCAGGAAATCAGCGACGTCAGTATGTTAGGTTTAAGAATGCTGCCTCAACTTCATTTGCATCTTCAGAAGGGGAGAGTCATTATGGGATGGATGGAAGTGAGGAATTTCCTGAGTTACCCCAGCCGCAACGTCCAGGAGAACATCGGCATACATATCGGAGCCAGGGAGACCAGCAACAGTATCGGCAAGGGCAGAAATGGAACAGGAATTATGGGGCTAACACCAGTAACCCAGAAGGAGGTTACAAAACAGACTTTAAGCAGGGACATAGTAATGGACATTACTGCAACATGAGGTTTAGACATTGAGGTATGCACTGAACCAAATTTGTTGTTGAATTTATCAGAATGTAATTTAACACAGGAACAATTGCCAATATTGAATTTGGGGCTTAAATTTGTGCCTGCTGTGTTACCTAGAGGACATATAGTTAGGCAAGAGATGTTTAGATTTATACGTAAAGTGTATTTGAAATATTTTGCTATGCATTTAAAAATAATAATGTAAATAATAATTCTTTGCCTTGTGAATCTGATGAAAGTTTTTCTCCTGTTATGAAGAAGCTGGGGAAATGTCTGATGGTAGCAATGATGAGACTATGTCTCCCAATGCATATTGTAAAACTGATGTATCAACTATACCCGTGTTTAACAAATTTATGCCACCCTTTGAAAATATACGTACTTCTCAGTTTGGCTCCATGATAGGATTTGGAAGAGAAACTATTTGTGATAGTGGTTTGTTAAACAAACATGAGATACCTTACAATTTAACTTTAAAAGAGTGGCAAGCTTTAAAAGTGTTGAGAAGTAGGAAGGATATAATAAAAAAACCTTTGATAAAGGGAACAAAATAGTGATTATGAGCACGTTACAATATTATAGAATGTGTATGGAGCACTTGGAAAATGTTGATGTCTATGAGAAATGTGATAGGACCAAATATGAGCAAGCAGTAATTGAATATGAGAAAATGTTAGATAAAAGTGTTAGGTTAGGCTGTTTCACTGAGAAGGATGTTAGGGATAGGTTGTTTAACCGAAACAGTGAGATACCTGTTTTCTTTTGTTTGCCTAAGGTGCACAAAAGTATGGAGAATCCTCCTGGTAGACCTATTATCTCGGCTTGCAAATATTTTATACATAATGTTGGCCTGGTATTACATAAAACACTGCTACCATATGTTCAGAGATCCCCGGCATACATACAAGACAGTTTTGATTTTTTTTAAGGAAAGTTTCCTCTTTAACTTGGAATAAGAATAAATATTGGCTGGTGGTTGATGTTAAAAGTTTGTATACCACTATAAAGCATAAACATTGTTTGGAGGCTATTGCATATTTTTTGGGAGATAGCCCCTTCTTGAATTTTGTAGTTGATTTGGTAAATTTTTGTCTTAAGAATAATTATTTTTATTTTGATAATGTGTTGTATAGACAGAAACAAGGCAGTGCAATGGGGGCAGCATTTGCCCCCATGTATGCTAATCTTTTTATGTCTTTTTTTGAGATTAAGTCTTTATTTAATTTGAATTTTATGAAAAAATATGTTAATTTTTATTTTCATTACACTGATGATTTGATATTTGTTTGTGAGGGTAGTAGGAATGAAGTTGATGAATTTATGTTGGAAATACATAAGAATCCTTTTGGCCTGTCATTTGATGGGCTTCAGAAAGGGAGTAAAGTGATATATTTGGACCTCGTTTTGGAGGGAAAGGAAAATGGAGATATTTCATCAAATATACATAGAATATCTGTTGATGGTAACCAATATCTACATGCTACTAGTTGTCATCCACCCCATGTTTTGAAGGCTTTACCCTTTGGGGAATTACTACGTATTTCGAGATTATGTAGTGATAAGAATTTATTATTAGGTGAGATAGGACAGACTAAGAATATGTTTTTGGGAAGGGGATATGATCCAGACATTATGCAAGGAGCCCAGACCAAAGTATGGGATGAAATAAGTACAGGTAAAAATGTGAGAGGTAGTATTAATAAGTATAAATATAATGATATTAATTATATATATGAAAATAAAATAAGCAATAAAAATGTAGTGGATCCAATCTATTGTGTGTCTATTTACAATATAAAAAGTGAAGAGGTGAGGACGCTAATAGAGTACTACTGGAAATATTTGATGGCGGACAGGTTTTTGGCGAATATTTTGCCTAGGAAACCTTTTTTCTCCTATAAGAGGGGAAAGAATTTGAGAGACATGGTAGTACATAGCAGATTTTGTATGCCAGCTGTGGCTATACCAGATACACCACCAGTCAGAGGAACATTATGTTGTAACAAATGCAGCATATGTACACATATTGTAAATGTGTTCCATAATATGAATGGAGTTAAGTTTGAACCTAAGGGCACCTATTCAAGTAGAAGTAAGGGAGTTATACAGGCCTGAGGTGCCCATGTCAGTTATATTATATAGGGGAAACAAAACGTGAATTTCGTATCAGATTCATGGAGCATTTGAGGGATATAAAGAATATAAGGGAAGACAAAATGATTGCTTTACATTTTAAAATGCTACATAATAGTGATATTACTTTATCACAGGGTACAATTTTAGAAAGAGTGGAATGTTTACATAATGATGAAGATGTTTTGAAGCATAAGTTATTGTATAAGGAAAATATTTATATTTTAAAATATAAAACATTGGTGCCTAAATGCTTAAATAATGAGTTGAACTGGAAGTGCTTAGTTATTAATTGAATGTAATTAACTATGTGGTATATAAAAATGAGTGTATTTTGTTGAGTGTTTGTTATTCCTTGAAGGTGGAGACACCGAGGTGCTAGAATAAAAAACAGAAATCTTGCTTTGCTGTTTGACTTTTTGTTTACCACAGTCGGTGGTTTCTTTTGAGTCAGAGTTGTTTGTGTTATATTGGAAGGAGGAAAGAGAGTGTTTTTGTAATTTCCATTTTAATGTTAAACTTACATAATGCAACAGTACAAAACTTGCTGAGATAAACAGAAGTGTTCCACGTGACATCACACATATACACACACTGAAACAATGAAGACTGCAACATTTCAGGTGCATCATGTCTGGCCTTATTTTCTGTGTCTGCCAAGAACAACATTTAAGTTACATCACATGCATATTTCTTTGCAGGGGATAAAATGAAGATATCTGTTGCACTTCCTACACAAAGCTGATGTTATTACTTGTTAAGGTTACCTTGAATTAAATATATATGTGTGTTTAGTTACTTTGTTAACTGGCATTGCTTAAATTATGTAGGTTTATGTTTTTCATCTATTCACTGGCCACTGACCTACATGGACAATTATACTTGGCATTTCACTACTGACAAGCATTGGACATGAGCATATTTTCAATGTTATTGTGCACATCTCTTACCAATTTTATGATTGGCAATGCTGTTTTCATATTTATGGGCAATGAGATTTACTGCAGATATGAATTTTCAAGCACACTATAATAATGTGGTGTTGCTGACTTCTGACTTATGTTATTCTGTTGTGCAATTTTATATTTATATTTGCATTATACATGCTACAAAATCTATAATCTGCAGATATATCTTTCATGTTGCTCTATCATTTAGATTTGGCTATAATGCATACAACATGGCATCCCAGAAGTGTACAGTCAATGCATTTTGATGTGCATAGGGATGCTAGTTTTAGGTGTGTTTTTGTGGCTTGTATGAGGGTTCCTATTAAATGTTCAAAGACGTATTCTTTCAAATGCGTCTTGATCGAACTTGAAAGCACGAAAAGGCAAAATAGCGAAACGGCATATAAGCGAATTCTTTTCCTCGGAAAGAAATCGCTTGGCCGCTTCCATTACTTTGCCATTTTCATCACTGTAGTGTGATCTTGGAGTTGGTATATTTAAGTGGGGGGGTGTGGAGGGCAAAGCCCCCCCCCACTTTATGTAATGTTTTAATTTTTTTTTCTGATCTAAGTGTTCGAGATTGTAAGCTTTCGCTTACATGGGTCCGATAAATCATTGTTCGCTCTTTTAAGCTTTTGATGATTTAACATAGACCCTTGTATGATACCTACAAAAGTAGAACTGTATACATGGATGTTACAGTTAGTTTAATCATTTTGAGTTTGAGGCCATGTCATGTAATTGGCACAATTACAGTATATATGTCTAGGGTTTCACAAATGATTTGCTTTGTATTTCTGCATGTCCAAGTGTGTGTGTGTGTGTGTGTGTGTGTATATATATATATATATATACATATATATATATATATTTTTTTTTTTTTTACACACACACATATATCTATATATATATATATATATATATATATATATTTGCTATGTATTTCTACAAGTTCAAGTGTGTGTGTGTGTGTGTATATAGATATACATATATGTGTATATGTGTATATATATATATATATATATATATATATATATATAAAAACACACACACACATATATATTTATATTTATTTATGTTTCATTATGGACGCAAGTCACTTGGTTGAAACGGTCTTTCATGTAACCACAAATGAATGAAAAAAATTAATTCAAAATGCATTTAATCTAAAACATGTTTGGGCGAATCACAGTTCATACAAAATCGCACAAGGCTATGGACAATCACTGCTGGTATGGTTTAGGATCTTAGGGTCTTAGGAGTTACAAAGCAAATTGTTAAATATTTGCTGGTGTTTTTCATTGTTGCAAAGCAATCTGTTTTGCTTGTTCTGGTTTTCTGCCAAGCAGTGTTATAATAGCTGATTTGTTAGCTGTTTAAAACATTTTTAGTGGCTCCTTGCTGATTTTCTGTTTCAAATTTTTTTTAGTGTCTCACTGCTACTTTTCTGCTATTTTTCTGCATTTCCTAATGGGTCCCGCTGAAACTAGGGTAGCTAGTAGGTGAAGTATAGTCCAGATACAGGTTTGCTACATCTGTGCCTGTTTCTAGTGGCTGTTTGTTCTGAGCACATTTTTCAGGTCATCTTGGATTGGAAGCAGACTTTCTGCAATCTAGTGAGAGGATTGTGTTGATTGGAACCTGGCTGGTCTAGGGCTTGGAATAAGCATCCTGATAGGTCCTTTTGAACCTTTTACATTTTTTTCAAGTTTTTACCTTCTCGTATTTAAGCCCTGCATTTGAGCAGGTTTCTGCTTGTCTGCTCATCGCATAGCATCGTGCACTGCCACGCAACTGTGTACTGTAGCCGGACAGATTTATTCAACAGTTTTTTCTTTAATGCAGTTGTAGCACATTAGTGCAGCCTCATCCTTATTACTTTCCTAGTCAAAGAAATACTGCTAGTGAGCTGAAACCTATTAAATTACAAAAAAAAAAGAAAAAAAATTATGGCAGAAATATCCATCCACTGATCTCCTTCTTGATCAATACTAAAAAGACCCTCAAATGACAACAGTCTTCAACCTAGCATTATGGACAGTTGGACCACCCTTTTTTCTCCTGCCAGCCTTGTTGACTCGGGTCTCTTGAGGCAGTATAGCAATTGCCTCATGTATTCCAACAACCCTCTACTAATAACTCACTCTAGTACAGAGTGTGAGAGATGTATCTACACCAAGAATCTTGAATCCATGCTCTCTCGCACTTAAACAGTAACATGGAAGAGGTTCTCAATCCACCCACCACTACTCATGCACACAGTACACATCCAACACAAAAATTAGCATATATGGAGGTTCTCTCAAAAAACCTACAGAGACACCAGAGGCATCTAAAACACAAGACTGCTACAACTAACATAGTTCCCACAGCATCCATTACACACAGCAAAGTACAGTTGTGTACACATACCATAAATGTAGATGTTTGAGTGTATTCACTGTTGCTGTCATCACCTGTAGGTTACCCCTGCTGTGGTAGCCCTCAGTCAGCCCAAATACCAGAGTCAATGTTTTTCTGTGTCGACTGCTGTCACTTGCTGTCTGACATCAGGTCGCCAGTGCTATAAAGGAAGACAGCGGATGCCATTACATCAGTTTTTCTTGCCCTAACCAAAGGCCCCAGTAAATATGGTAAAGTGGTTTTGGTGGCTAAAAGCCACCATTAGCAACTTATGTCTCCCTAAAGAAAGAAAATATAAGGGGGAAGGAGGGTGGGAAAAGTACAGTTGTGTACACTTACCATAAATGTAGATGTTCGAGTGCATTCACTGTTGCAGTCATCACACTTGGCTTATCTGCCTGCAGGTAGCCCTCACTCGGCCCAAATACCAGAGTCTTGGGATTTCTGCATCGGATGCTGTCACCTCATCCATGATGTCAGGTTGTCAGGGGTATAAAACATGCAGCCGACACCATTACATCAGTTTTTCTTGCCCCAGATGTCAGGAGCCCCCAAAATAGGAAGCAATAAAATGGCGTGGAACACCTCCAGTAAAAAGTAAATACCATTTCCATAAGATATGGGCAAAAAAGAGGATAGGTAGAAAGTATAGAAAGACGGGGCTGGAGGGAGGGTAACCAGGACTGCAACAGTGAATATACTCGAACATCTACATTTATGGTAAGTGTACACAACTGTACTATGTTCTTCATGTTTCACTGTTGCAGTCATCACACTTGGGTTGATTCCCAAAGCTGAGGAAGGGTGGAGGCAGTCAAGAAGTAGTAGGGCTGGCTAGCAGGCCTTGTAAGACTGCTGTGGCAAATCCAGCTCTGGATTTAGAAAAGATAGGTAAGTGGTAATGCTTGGTGAAGGTGTATACAGAACTCCAGGTTGCAGCTTCCAGGATGTCCCTGGTAGGGACTCCCCTGAGAAAAGCTGTACAGGTTGAGGTAGCCCTAGTGGAATGAGGCCTGATCCCCTGTGGGGTAGGTTTTCCATGGTGTTTGTAGCAGAAATGGATGCAGTGTGCTATCCATTTAGAAATGGTTTGTTTCAAAATGGCCTTGCCCTCTGCCCCTGTAGCAAAGCTGACTTGCAGCTGGTTAGATTTTCTGAAAGGTTTAGTCCTGTCAAGGTAGAACCTCAGCTGTCTGTGCACATCCAAGGAGTGCAGGATCCTTTCCCCTTTATTCTGAGGATTAGGAAAAAAGGTTGGCAAATGGGTGGATTGGTTTAAAGCCACACTGGATACCACCTTGGGCATAAAAGATGGGTTAGTCCTGAGGGGAAACCCTGTCCGCATGGAAGATAATGAAGGGTTCCACAGCCATAAGGGCCTGTAACTCAGACACACTTCTTGCTGAAGGGATGGTTAGCAGTAAGGCTATTTTCCAAGAGAGGAATTTTAACTCTGCTGTAGCAGCAGGCTCAAAAGTGGGAAGTGTGAGCTTTTCTAGTATAAAGCTAAGATCCCAGGCAGGAGTGGGAGCTCTCCTTGGGGGACTTAAATTGTTAGCTCCTCTCAGGAACTGTTTTGATCAGAGGGTGAGAGAAGCGGGGTGGCTCAGTAGTGTAATGAGCTGAGATGACAGAGGCATGGATCTTAATTGATGAGAAGAATAGGCCTTTGTGGAGCAGCTCTGCTAGGTAATCTAGGATTTCAGGTAAGGAGGGCATGGCTGTGTCCTTCACTTGAGACTGGCTCCAAGAACAGTATCTATTCCACTTTTCTGAATAGGATTTCCTAGTACTAGGCCTCCTGGCCTCAAGGATAACATCCAGCACCTGTTTGCTGAGGGTTGCTGGTGATGTATTCAGGGAATAAGCCAGACTGCCAGGTTCAGGGTATGCAGCTGACGATGCAAAATTTGTCCCTCTTGCTGGGATAGCAGAGAGGGGGTCTGATGTAGGTGCTAGGGTGGCACTGCTGTCATCAGACTGCATAGGAGTGGGTACCAGTGCTGGCATGGCCAGTCTGGTGCAATAAGGATTGTCCTTGGCCTGTCCTGTTTGATGTTGAGGAGTACTTTTGGAAGGAGGGGCAGAGGGGGAAAGGCATAGATTGAGAGGTTTTCCCATGTGAAGGATAGGGCATCCACTTTCTAAGCTTGCTGTGGTGAATTCTGGTGCAAAATTTGTTTAGTTGATGGTTTTGGTGGGAAGCAAAGAGGTCCATCTCTGGTGTCCCCCACCTGTGTATGAGAAGTTTGAATGAGTTTGGTTCCAGTTTCCACTCGTGTGGGTCCATTAGATTTCTGATTAAGTTGTCTGCCAGTGAATTTTGTTTGCCTAGCAGGAATTGAGCTTGCAGGTGCACTTGGTTGCTTAAGGCTGTGTTCCACAGAGCATGGCTAACCTGCAGAATGGGTAGGAGTGAGTTCCCTCCTGCTTGTTTATGTACCTCATAACTGTGGTGTTGTCTGTCTTTATCAGGAGTTGTCCTGGCAGGATAAGGTATTTGAAGGCTGTCAGTGCATTCTGTATGGCTAGCATTTCTTTTTGATTGATATGCAGGTGAATTTGTCCTGGGCTCCATTTGCCTTGAATGCATTTTGCCTGCCATGTGAGCCCCCCATGCATAGTCTGATGCATCTGTTGTCAGAGTTTGGAGGGCAGGGGGTTGTGAGAAAGGGAGTCCCTTGTTGTGGTTACAAGCCTCTGCCCACCAAAGGAACTTTGTCCTTAGGAAAGGAATGATAGGAATCACTGTTTCCAGGTTTTGGGAATGTTGACACCAGAGACTTTTTAAGTACCACTGAAGTTTCAGCATATGCAGTCTTGCATATGGAATCAGTAGAATACATGAGGCCATGAACCCTAGGGCTTGCAATATTTTTCTTGCAGATAGCTGGGTTTAGTTGGCCAGTAGTTTGAAATAAATTGTCAAATAAACCTGCTTTCCTGGAGTGAGAAATGCCATCTGGAAAGCTGTGTTCAAGCTTGCTCCCAGGAATACAATCTTTTGGCTGGGTACCAGATGTGATTTCTTTTCGTTGATAGTATACCCCAGAGAAGTTAGGAGTCTCTTTAAAAACGTCAGGTGCTGAAGTAGCAATACCTGACTGTCCGCCTGAATCAGGCAGTCATCCATGTATGGGTAAATTTGAATATTTCTCTGCCTGCAGTAAGCAATGGCTGGAACCAGGGACTTTGTGAATACCTTGGGTGCAGTAGATAAGCCAAAGGGAAGTGCAGAGAACTGATAGTGCATACAGCCTTCCTTGAAACGTAGATATTTCCTGCAAGATTCCCTTATGGGGATGTTCAGATAAGCTTCTTTTAAGTCTGGGGTGACTAGCCAGGTCTCCTTGGCTAGCATAGGAAGGAGATGCTGGAGTATACGCATTTTGAATTTTGGTACCACCAGGAAGGTGTTTAGGGATGACAGATCCAGAATAGGGCACCAAGAGTTCTCTTTCCTCGGCACCAGGAACAGCCTGGAGTAGAAACCCTGTCCCTTTTGCTCTGTTGGCACAGGTTGAATAGCCCTGATACTGAGAAGAGAAAGTACTTGCTTATGGGCCTCTGTCCACTGGTTTGGAGGAAGGTCTGGTAATCTGCTTGGGGTTGGCAGAGAGTGGAAATAGAATCTGTATCCCTGGGATACAATGTTTAAGACCCATCGGTCCTGGGTAATATACTCCCAGTTTTTTGTATGCAGGGCGAGTTTTCCTCCTAGGGGTACAAGTACTTGGGCATGGCTGGGAAGGATTAAGGACAAGTCATTGTGAACTTTTTCCATAGGGGGGGTGGCTTACCACTCCCAGTTTTTGAGGAGGGAGCACTCCATTGTTTAGATCTGTGCATACCCTGAGACTGTAGTCTTTGTGGTCTGTTGCCTCTGGGTTTGGGCTGTGAAGGTCTGGAAGGGACTGGAAAGGACCAGTTTTTTGAAGGCCAGTGCCTACTGAATCTAGGTGGCTGTACCTGTAAGAAATATTTAACAGTTTGCATGGATTTAGCTTTTTCCTCCATCTTTTTAAGAACTTCTGCTTTAGAGCCAAACAAACATTCTTGGTTTAATGAAGCATCACGTAATTCTGCCTTGACATGGTCTGGCAATATTTGTTCCTTCAGCCAAGCATGCCTTCTCAGAACAGACTCAGTGACAGCAGCTATGCAAGATGCTTCTAAGGCATCAAAACAACACTGCAAAGATTGTCTACCAACTCGGTTTGCAAAATGCATTAAGTCTTTAAAGTCCTTATTTTCTGCACAATCAGGAATCAACAACATTTTCTGTTTAATTAGATCAATAATATGCTGCTGGTACTTCAACATGTGAAACTGGCAATTTAAAGCCCTGATGGCAAGAGTTGCAGAGGTATAAACCTTCTTACCCCATCTGTCTATATCCCTAGAATCCCTGTCCGAAGGGGTAAGGTTTTTGGCTGTAGAAGCCTTAATACCTTTAGGTCCCTGGGAATTGGTCTCTGGATCCACATTGGGATTTTTAAAGAAAAGAATTTTGAGAGTCAGGTACTCTGTAGTATCTGTCAGGCTTTCTAGGAGCAGGAGGTAAAGTATCAGGGGTAACGCTGGATTCCATGAAGACATCATCTACAATATCCAGGACAGGGGGAATAGCTAGAGGCCTATACTGAGGCAAGTCTAAACATTTCCCGAGTCTCTTTTTGGACTGTGGGTAGTCCTGGCATTCACAGCAGAAATGCTCTCTTAGGGTATGCAAGGTTTCACCGAAAGAAAGGTCCTCTGGGGGGGAGGCTGAGGGAATTGAATCCTCTTCATCTGAGTCCTCATAGGTAGATAAGGGGATGTCCTGGTAGTCACAGGGGTCAGAATCATCAGACTCATGGCCTGAAGAATCAGAAGGAAAATCAATTCTTTGTCTTTTGGAGGGGGAAGGCTGGCTTCCCCTAATTAAAGTAATAAGGTCTTCAGCCATTCTAAGCATTTGTTTCTGTGGCATGGGAGCTTGATAATGTGTTTTGGTTGTCGGTTTCCTAGGTGTAGTGTGAACACTGGGCATGAAAAATTAGGTAGATTTAATCATTAACAAAGTAGTCGGTTTGATATGAACATCAGAAGGTCTGAATATACCCTCAGAAGCTGGTGCCTGCACAGCAGTTCCAGACCCATCCAAGGTAGAGACATGTGCAGGTTCCATAGTTGAAGAAGCATCTCGCGGCATACCAGACTCCGAATGGGTCTCAGTAGAGGCCTGTAAATCTGTAGAAGTGGGTAACAGGGGCTGTGAAGGCGCCTCACTGAGTACCGGTGGACTGGCGACTAGCTTAATGGAAGCGTCGTCGGCAGTTTTGGACCTATGCGGTCTGTCTCTGTTTTTATCTTTGCATTTTTATGGAAGATTGGTAGTTGGGTGGCTTACTGAAGCCATTTCGGAATACAGAGAATGAGAGCGAAAGAATTTAGAGACAAAAATAGCCAGACGGCGAATAGTTCGGGCATTGAAGAAGGCACAAAACCGATAGTGAGGGACGTCGTGGTCTTGGCCTAAACAGGTGATACAGTAAGAATGAAAATGTCTGTGAGGTATTTGCTTTCCACAGGCAAGACAATTGTTAACTTTTTCTGACATCGGTTAGAGCAAGAAAAAAGGATCCCCCATGGGGTACTTAGCTTTAGAAGACTTCAGGTTTGAAACTCGAAACATGAAAATTTCAGGTAGCTGCCGACCAGAATTTGTGAACTGCTTCTGCTTTGGGCTCCTGCGTGGCAAGAAAAGCTGATGTAATGGCATCAGTTGCATGTTTTATACCCCTGATGACCTGACGTCATGGATGAGGCGACAGCATCCGATGCAGAAATCCAAAGACTCTGATATTCGGGCCGACTGAGGGCTACCTGCAGGCAGATAACCCAAGTGTGATGACTGCAACAGTGAAACACGAAGAATATCCAGGACTGCAACAGTGAATACACTCTAAATCTATATTTATGGTAAGTGTACACAACTGTACTATGTACTTTGTGTTTCACTGTTGCAATCATCACCTGTGGGAGGATTCCCAAAGCTGAGGAAAGGGGTGGTAGGATTAGCAAGTGACCTAGGAATGTGCAGCATGCCCTGCAGAACTGCAGAGGCAAACCCTGCCCTAGCCTTAGAAAATAAAGGTAGGTGGTAATGCTTGTAAATGTATGGACAGAGTCCAGGTGGCAGCTTCCAGGATGTCCCTGGTAGGAACTCCTCCGAAGAATGCTGTGGAAGTGGAGACTGCCCTACCGGACTGGGTTTGAATAGATTTAGGGGGGGGGGGTTCCCATGCAATCTGTAGTAGAAATGGATACAGTGTGATATCCATTTGGAAATGGTATTTCCCTCTGCCCCTGGGGCAAAGCTGAGAAGTAGTAGGTCTGTTTTCCTGAAGGGCGTAGTCCAGATAGTATCTCAGCTGTCTGTGCATGTCTAGTGAGTGCAGAATACTTTCCCCCTTGTTTTGAGGGTTAGGAAAGAAGGTGGGTAGATGTATGGACTGGCTGAGAGTTGCATTTGATACCACCTTGGGCATAAAGGAGGGATTATTCCTCAGGGAGACCCTGTCTGCATGGAAGATGATGAAAGGCTCAATGGCCATCAGTGCCTGAAGTTCCAAAACCCTCTGGCTGAGGTGATAGCTACAAGAAAAGCAGTCTTCCAGGAGAGGTATCTTAGTTCTGCTGAAGCAGCAGGTTCAAAAGGTGGTAAAGTAAGTTTTTCCAAAACACAATTCAGGTCCCAGGCTGGAGTGGGTGGCCTACTGGGAAGTCTGATATTAGAAGCCCCTCTGAGGAATTGTTTAATCAAAGGATGGGAGAAAAGGGGCTATTCTGTATCAAAATTAGCTGAAATGGCTGAGGTGTGGATTTTAATAGAGGAGAAGGAGAGGCAACTGTTAAGCAGCTCTGCTAGGTAGTCCAGGATAAGAGGGATGGAAGGTTGTGAAGTATTGCACCCTCTGGACTGGCTCCATGAGCAGAACTTTTCCATTTTCCTGAGTACGATTTTCTGGTGCTTGGCCTTCTGGCCTCTATTATAATGTCTAGGACCTGTTTGCTTAACAGGGGCCCCTTGTTTGCCTTGAGAGTATTAGCCATGCTGATAGTTTGAGAGTCTGTAAATCTGGATGCAGCACCCCCCCCCCCAACTGAGTTAAGTGGTTTGAGATCAGGGGAAGCTGCCTGGGAGGCTGTAAGGTCAGGCTGTGCAGTAAGGGGTACCAATCTGAACCAATGAGGATGGCCTTTAGTCTCTCCTCCCTTATTTTGATCAGTACCTTGGGAATAAGAGACAGAGGAGGGAATGTGTAGACAAAGAGGGTGTTCCAGGGGAAGGTCAAGGCATCTACCTTCCACACTAGGTGGTGGTACTCCCTGGTACAGAATTTTTTCAGCTGATGGTTGAGATGCCAAGCAAAGAGATCCACCTCTGGGGTCACCCATGCCTGAGTGATTTGTAAAAAGATTTTTCTGTGGAGCTGCCATTCATGGGGGTCCAGTAAGTTTCTGCTTAAGTGGTCTGCCAGGGTGCTGTTTATCCCTGGCAGGTATTGGGCCATCAGGTGTAGTCCCATGGAAGAGAATGTCAGCCAGAGGTTTATGGCTAGTCTGCACAGAGGGTAAGATTGGGTTCCTCCCTGTTTGTTGATGTACCACATTACTGTGGTATTGTCTGTTTTGATTAGGGGAACCCCTGGCTTGAGATGGGGTTTGAGGGATGTCAGAGCCTGTTGTACTGCCATCATTTCCTTCTGGTTGATGTGCAAGGGAAAGTGCTGGGCATCCCAAAGACCTTGGGTGCACCTGCCTTCAAGGTGTGCACCCCAAGCTATGTCTGAGTCGTTGGTGGTAATGGTCTGCCCAGTTGGGAGGAGGATGAAGGGAAGACCCTTGTTCTTGGCGCAGGCCCCCACCCTCCAGAGAAACTCGGCCCTTATACAGGGGATCAGAGGGAGAGAGGTCCATAAAGGCTGAGAGTGCTGACACCAAAGGTTCTTTAGATACCACTGAAGTTTTCTCATGTGCAGCCTGGCCAGAGGAATTAGAAGGATGCAAGATGCCGTGTACCCCAAGACTTGCAGGAACTTCCTTGCAGTGAGGTAACTTCTGCAAGCCAGCTGGGTAAAGTAGAGAGGCAGGAAGCTCTGCTTTTCTGGGTATAGGAAGGCCATTTGGGATGCTGTGTCCAGCAGTGCTCCCAAGAAAATTATCTTCCTGGAGGGTGTTTCCTTTGATTTCCTCTCGTTGATGGTGAACCGAAGAGGAGGTCCTGGAGCAGCTGTTCTTTGCACTCTGCCTGAATGAGGCAGTCATCCAGATAAGGGTAAATCTGTATATTTCTCTGTCTGCAAAATGGTATGGCCGGGGCTAAGCATTTGGTGAATACCCTGGGAGTAGTAGATAAGCCAAAGGGTAGCACAGACAACTGAAAGTGTTATGAACCTGCTCTGAAGTGCAGGAATTCCCTGCAGGACTCCCTTATGGGGATGTGGAGGTAGGCATCTTTCAGGTCAAGGGTCACTAACCAGGCATTTTCTGTCAGCATAGGCAACAGCTACTGCAGAGTTAGCATTTTGAATTTGGGGACCACCAGGGAGATGTTCAGAATGGATAGATCGAGAATGGGGCACCAAGTGCCCTCTTTTCTGGGAACAAGCAATAGTCTGGAATAAAATCCTTTGCCTGTTCGGTCTGAGGGGACAGGTTCTACTGCCCCTTGTGATATGAGAGCTTGGATTTGTTTCTGTACCTCTGCCCACTGATTTGGAGGTAAATCTGGGTACCCTCTTGGAATTATGAGTTCATTGAACGAGAATTTGTATCCCTGAAGAATGATCTTTAAGACCCATTGGTCCTTTGTAACAGAGAGACAATTTTCTTTGCAGAGGAAGAGCCTTCCTCCTAGCTTTTGGTGAGTGACAGGAGGGCAGAGAGGGGAGAGGGAGTCATTGAGAGTTTTTGCCATAGAGGGAAGGCTTAGAACTCCCTGCCTTTGGGGTGGAAGTGGTCCACTGTTTGGTTCTCTGCTGTCCCTGGGATAGTGGCCTGTGAGGCCTTTCCCTGCAGGCCTTACTTTGCCCCTGTCTGCTAGGTGAAGGAAAGGACCAATGCTTAGAGGGAAAATTACTGCTGAACCTCAGAGGTTGTACCTGAAAGAAATCTGTTACTGTTTGCATAGAGTTTGCTTTGTCTTCCATCTTTTTAAGCACCTCTTCTGCTTTTACTCCAAACAAGCTGTCCTTATCCAAGGGTGCATCAATTAATTTAGACTTGACATGATCAAGGAGAGGTTGTTCCTTCAGCCATGCATGTCTCCTAATGACTGCTCCTGACACTGCTGCCCTGCTTGAGGCTTTTAGGGCGTTATATCCACACTGTAATGAGTGCTTGGCCACTTGACAAGTAGAGTGCAGTAAATCTGCTAACTCTTTCGAATTGGCACAGTCAAGAAAGGTTAAAATCTGTTGCTTTAATAGTTCCAAAGTGTGTTGTTGACATTTTAACACATGGAGCTGAGAGTTGAGGGCTCTGATAGCTAAGGCTGCAGAGGTGTACACTTTTTCTTACCCCACCTCAACAGAGCTCTGGAGTCCTTGTCAGAAGGAATAGCACTCTTAGCAGAACTAGCCTTAGCTCCTTTAGGTCCCTGTGTAATGACCTCTGGGTATTTGTGAGAATCAGGTACCCTGTAATACATGTCAGGTTTACTGGGAGCAGGAGGTAGGACATCAGGGGCTAAGCTGGATTCATGGAAAACATCATCCACCACCTCTAAAACAGGGGGATGGCCAAGGGTCTGTGCTGGGGCAGGTCTAGAAACTCTCTTAGTCTTTTCTTAGACTGAGGGAAGTCCTGGGATTCCCAGTGAAAATGTTCCCTGAGGGTGTCAAGGGTTTCCTCAAAGGAAAGGTCTTCTGGTGGGGAGGCAGAAGGAATGGATTCCTCTGCATCTGAATCCTCATAAGCAGTCAAAGGTTGTTGTTCCTCTTCAACGTCTGAATAGTCAAATTCCTCAGAATCCTGTTCTGTCAGTATTTCAGGAGAAGGGTGTCTTTTCCTTTTAGAAGTTGTGGCCTCACTGCCCCTGATAAGGGAGATCAGATCCCCCACCATTTTAAGCATTTGGGCTTGGGGATGTGGGGCAGAAGCAAGATGGTGGCTAGAGGTAGATTTTCTAAGAGTGGCCTGGCTTCTAGGCCAAAGAGTATCCATCGGTCTGACAGCAACGGTAGTCAGATGAGAAGATGTCATTTTTTGTCTAGATTCGGCAGTGCGAAATGCCTCCTCGGAAGCCGGTGCCTGTGTCACGGCTCCAGACCCAACCGTGGCAGAGATAATCAAAGGCTTGGAAGATGAAGAAAATTTCTGCGGCATACCAGACTCTGAAAGGGTCTCAAAAGAGGCCTACGTAGATATTGTATCAAGCATCAGGGGCTGCGAAAGTGCCTCAGTGAATTCAGGAGAACTGATGACCTGCTTAGTGATAGCATTGTCGGAAGGCTTACCCTTGTGTGGTCTGTCTCTATCTTTATCTCTGTGTTTTTTTAGAATGTCTACGGATTGTTGGCTGATGGATGCCATTTTGGAATGCAAAGATGGAAGATGAAAATACCTGCCTACAATAAGAACTCTCCGATGAATGGTTCTCGCATTTAAGAGGGCACAGAACCGGCAACGGGGGATGTCGTGGTCTGGGCCTAAACAAGTGATGCAGTATGAGTGGAGGTCTCGGTGTGGGATCTGCTTTCCACAGGCGAGACAATTGTTAACTTTTTCAGACATTACTTAGTGCAAGAAAAAACGATCCCCAATGGGGTACTTACCTTTAGACGTTTTCAGCTGTAATTCTAACTCTGGTAGTGACCGACTGGCACACTTGCAAACTGCTTCTGTTACTGGCTCCACGGCAAGAAAGACTGATGCAATGGTGTCGGCTGCCTTCCTTTATAGCACTGATGACCTGATGTCAGACAGCAAGTGACAGCAGCCGACGCAGAAAAACATTGACTCTGGTATTCAGGCCGGCCGAGGGCTACCACAGCAGGGATAACCCACAGGTGATGACTGCAACAGTGAAACATGAAGAACATCACCAGTGTCTTACCTACCAAGCCTGTAAGGCATAAAACTCAAAAAACATATTTTATAGTTATTGGAGACTCCATGGTGAGACACATGGATGTCCTACTCACCAGGCTGGACAAGGAGAAAGTCACAGACAGCTGTCTGTCTGGTGCCAGGATTCATCAGATCATGCATGCACTTAGGTCTCTCAGCAGCAAGTACCATTATGGCTCTGTCATAGTTCATGTTGGAGGGAACGACCTGAGATGTACCTCACTGGACTATATGAAGAGACATATGATTGAGCTCTCTGAATACGTATCCCACCCAGTTATGTCCCTAGCCTTGAGCAGCATACTTCCTCACCTAGAATGATGCCACAGTATAAACAAAAAAAAAATGATTGATTTCAATAATTTGCTTAGCTTTTGGTGTCATTCAAAGGGGATCCAGTTCCTCTCAGCCTGGGAATCCATGGTCAGCAAAACTCAATGTTTTGCCAGAGATGGTTTGCACATGGCACGTCTAGGCTTTTGGCTGCTGGCAAAGGCTCATGCCTCCCCCATGCTTCCTTTTTTAGCAAAGTCTCAAAACCAAACTTACCGATGTGAAATTTGTCAATCATAACAAAATAAGGGTCATGCTGCTAAATGCTAGGAGCTTAAACCAAAAACTGCACACCCTGGAAGCACTTCTGCCACTGGAAGATGTAGATGTCCATGCAGTCACAGAAACCTGGTTCAAGGCTACAATGCCTTCCACACCTTCAGACCACTAAATGAACATGTGAGAACCAAAGGAGGGGGTGTTTATATCTATAGTAGAGATAAATTCACCTCCTGTCTAGTTAGACTGGACAACTTCATGGAGTTACTCCAAGTTCAGGTTACAGTGGGTAACACCCCCATTCAAGTTATAGCCAGTTATAGACCCCCCTCCATGGGTCACGATGCACACAAAGCCTACTTGACCAAACTGGAGACAATCCAAATATTTTCAAACATTCTGGTTATGGGGGATTTCAATTATCCCACCGTCAACTGGGAAACCTACTCTAGCCCAAACCCACTAGCACAAATGTTCCTTGACTTTGGTAACTCAAATGCCCTGGAACAAACTGTTCATACCCCAACAACAGGAACAAACATACTTGATCTGGTCCTCACTAACGTGTCAAACGGATGCACTATTTCAACTGTCGGACCCTCATTAGTTAAATCTGACCACAAATCAGTCACCTTTGAGCTGACACTAACACCAGAACTCACAAAGGGAGAAATCAGATAAAAAAACTTCACGGAGGCAAACTATATCCTCCAAGGTTAAGGTATAAATGCATTCCGAGCCCCACTCCCAGCTGGAAGCAGTAATTACACCAAATCTTATACTAAACCCCTGTACAATCACTTGCATAAGTCTATAGACTTGGCTGTACCAGAAAGAATCAAAGCCAGAGTCTCACATAAAAACAAGCCACCATGGTGGATATCCATCATCAACAAACTTTACAATAAATGCAAAAATATGCTGTCCATGAAAACAAAGGCATGACGCCAACAATGGAAAAGCACCCTGTTCAGCATCAACAGTTAAATAAGACAACTTGTCAAATGCTCTAAGGGCCTCTTTGAAAAAAACTTAGGTAGCACAGCCAAGGATAACAATAAGGCCTTTTACAGCTATGTACATAGCCTAAAAGGGAGGACCCAAGCATGTGAAGAACTAGTGACCAACGGTATCACAGATACTGACCCGGCAGAGATAGTAAACCTAGCAATAAAAGGCAGATATGTTAGCAAGAAGTTTTATTAAGCACTTTTCGTCTGAGATACTACCCAGACTTCTTCAGATAAAAAAAAAAAAACAATCAAAAATCTCCTTTTAAATATCCCTCATAAGTATCACATGACTGCTGTCATATGACCAGTCTCCCATAAAAATTCAATAAATAAGCTTACACGTAGTCAAAAGTTAAAACACATTATGTTATAAATAAAACTGTATATTCTTTCCATTTCCAAATTAATCACTTTTCTTACAAAAACAGCACATGCAAAAAGATGTGTATGAATATGTTGTTGTTGTATCTTTTCGGCTTTTCCCGGTTAGGGGTCGCCACAGCGGAACTCCGGTCCGCTAATGATTGGCAGTAGATTTTTACGTACTGAGTTGCCAGCCCTAACGTACAACCTTCTGTAATGTTTACAAATTATATATATATATATATATATATATATATATATATATATATATATATATATATATATATACATACACACATATATTTATATATATGTGTATATATATATATATATATATATATATATATATATATATATATATATATATATATATATATATCATACTAAAAATATATGTATATAAATAATGGGCTCCCCCTGTGGTAGTAGTTTTGCTAACCTTGTAATGGTCCAGTGGGAGCATGACTTCATTTTTCGTAATAACAGTTTTTTGGATAGAATCCACTTTTTCACACGTTATTTGGAAAATGTGTTCATTACGTTTAATGGTGATGAGCCATTAGCCAGAGAACTGTTAACTTATTTTAATAGCACAACTTTATTTCTGGTGTTTTCCCAAGTATTTGGAAATAATAGAATTTCTTACCTTGATACTGATTTAAGGAAGGATGCCACTTTGCAAAAATATGTAGCAAGAATATATAGAAAGAGTACATACTCAAATAATTTGCTGCATTTTTCTAGTTCACATCCATTTCATCAAAAGCGCTCAGTTGTCAAGGGACAACTAGTAAGAGCGGCTCGAATGACAACTTTGGATTCAGAATTTATTAAAGAAATGTCAACTTTGAGAAATATGTTTCTAAGACTAGGTTACCCTTCAACCTTGTTGGAGACTTTAATTGATGAAGTGTGCCAAAAAAGATATACCAGGCCAGTATAAGCCAATATTGGCCACTGATATGGGCCAGAATGTGGATGATGAGTGTCATGTTGAATTCTTTATGGAAAATGTTGGGGCTGCCCCTAGAGTTAATACTAACTATAGTATTAGCTTTATTACATCCTACTTGATGAATGCTACCCATTTGAAACAAATTATAGTCAAGAACTGGGGATTACTTTTGGATGACCCTACTATTAGAAACAAAGTGGATGAATACCCCAAGTTTGTATTTAGAAGGGGCTCAAATTTGCAAAGTTCGGTTGAACCAACTGATAAGACACCCGGGAATGTTCAAATGTGAAGCTTGTAATTACTGTAAACACATGGACATAGGGAAAGTATTTAGCATTAATAACATACAACACAGCACCATAAGGAAATTCAACTGTAATTCCAAAATGGTGGTTTATTTAGCCAAGTGTCAGTGTTGCACCGCGTTCTATATAGGGAAAACAGAAAGAAGGCTAAAAGAATGGGTGTATGAACATTTATATAGTATTATGAGAAATAAGGTTGATAATGCCCTGGCCAAACATGTTCTGGATAACCCCACACATTTTTTAAGTTTAGGGCTATTGATCAAGTAGTCTGTAACCCTAGGGGTGGACCTCATGGTTTAAAATTGGATAAGCTTGAACTATTTTGGCAGTTACATCTTAATGCTCATGGGTTCCCTGGTCTAAATGACATGTGTTCAATAATATGCTTGTTAAAATGAAAAAGCTTTGAACGTGAACGTTAGGGTACTTAATACATTATTTATATACATATATATTTTAATACAATATATATGAGTATATGTGTGTGTGTGTGTGTGTGTTTATATATATATATATATATATATATATTTGTAAATGTTTTTTATTTATAGTTTTTGTAAGAAAACTGATTAATTTGGAAATGGAAAGAATATACATTTTTATTTATGACAATTTGTTTTAACCTATGAGTATGTTTAAGCTTGTTTACTGAATTTTTATGGGAGATTGGTCATATGGCAGCAATCGTGATGATTGAGAGGGATATTTAAAAGGAGGTTTTTGATTGTTTTTTTTTTTTATCTGAAGAAGCCTGGGTAGTATCTCAGATGAAAAGCGCTTAACAAAACTTCTTGCTAGCATAATCTGCCATTTATTGTCATCTTTTTGTTTTTTATCAGTTCATTTTAGTGTTGAGACAGTAAACCTGCTAGTGAATAGGTCTGGCAAAAATTTCACCCCCTAAACCCTCCAAATCTATCAGAAACCTTGCCCCAACCCCTCCCCCAACCCTACATATCTGAAAAGCAGGTCATCAAAGCCTTGTCTAAGGAAAAAAACACTTGGGACCAGATGGCATCCCATGCTGTCTTCTAAACAGGCTAAAACATGAACTAGCATCACCATTAAGTACCCTTTTCAATCACAGTCTAACCAGAGGCTTTGTTTGTGCAGAATGGAGAACAGCAACAGTTATTCCCCTCCACAAAGGTAGCCTAGCAACAGACCCGGGGAATTACAGGCCCATAAGCCTGATCAGACTCATCAGTAAGGCCATGGAACATATCATTATGGACCTCATATATAGACATAGGTGACCTCCAAACCCTGGATCCTACCTGTTAAATCTTGTAGATTTTTTTCAAAAATGTAACCAGTGCCACTGATGAGGGCAAATCTGTGTACACAACATACTTCGACATGGCAAAGGCTTTCGACACAATTCCACACAGGCATAACCGATAGGCTTAGCAAACTGAATGTAAACCCCTTTGTTGTAAGATGGGTTGCTAACTGGCTCACAAACTGGACACACACACTATCAAATTGAGTGACTCCACATCAACCAGCAGATCTGTTACCAGCAGGGTGCCACGGGGTCAGTGCTGGGCCCCCTATTGTTTGGTATTTACTTCTCAGAAGTCACAACTAAGGGTTGTGGCTGACCAAGTCTGCAGACGACTGCAAACTGGTTGCAATTACTGAATCCCGAATGTCAGTATACTCCAGGAGGGTCATACACAGACCAATGACTGGTGTCTTAGTCATGGTCTCAAACTGAATGCAAAGAAATACATCATCATGCCCTTCAGCACAATGTCCCTTCACACTATTAAATCAACAACAATACCTTAAGTACCAATGAAGTGGTAAGGGACTTGAGTTCACAAGTTGACCATGACCATAGCTTTGACCACCATGTGTCTACTGTAGTAAGGAAGGCTTTCTACATAGCACACTTTATTAGTAAAGACATCACCTCGAGAGTAAAATAGATTATAACCCCTCTACACCCGGCACTAATCCAGCCCATAATTGAGTATAACTCCCCATTTGACATGTACCGTATAAAGCACCTGCAGCAACTGGAGAGACCTCAGAGGTTTCTAACAATGATGATCAAGGGACTCCAGCACGTACCATACACAGACCGGCTAAAATCCCTGTCACTTCACTCTATATCATACAAATTTCTTAGGGGAGACTTATGTCTGGCTTACAGAGCAATCTTAGACCTAAACATAACGAAGTTGCTGCATATCGATAAATCAAATTGGACTAGAGCCACTCATTTCAGGGACCTAAATATGGCCTGCAACTTAAACAGGACATGCTGGAGGGCAGATTTATCTCCCAGCAGTGTTGTGCTAATTACTTATAAAAGTAATAAGTTACTATCACTAGTTACTTTTAAGTGAAAGTAATATGCTACTATTACTTAGTACTTTTCTAAAAAAGCAATATATTACTATTACTAGTTACTAACTAAAGTAACTAGTTACTGTTGAGTTACTTTTACATAAGTATAGTTTATCAATTCTCATAGTCAGATTTACAGTCTCACAGTACTTGTGTGTGAGGAATACATGCTTACTGCACATGAATACGTATGTATTAAAGCTGTATACACAGTGTTACAATAATGATGAACAGCATTTTACAGTTTACAAAGTCCCGCAGGCTAGTCTTTATAGTCAGAGAGTCACAATTTAATACTTAAACCAAAGCCAGCAACACAAGACCCATACCAAGTTACAACCCATCAAATTTTCAACAACGTACATTAGGCTAATCTGCTAAAACTAATGCTGAGGATGCAAAAATGCTTACAGAAAATGTCATATAGGTCTAACAAGACTGTTAACAGAACATCAACCAAAATATCACTTTACATAACGATTCGCAATGACTACACATTTCTGTTGGCTCAAAGAAGGAGCAACTTTTCAAAGTGTTCATCGGTGAGTCTAGTTCTTCTTGCAGTCAGCACTTGTCCACTAAGACTGAACAGGCGTTTAACAGGTGCATTAGCTGTCAGAGCTGTATTAGTCTTCAGAAATATCTTCTTGACTATAGGGTAATTGTTGAGAGAAGATATTTCTCTGGAAGGGTCAGCCAGATACACGTCCATCTAAGAAGATATACTGACATTGGCTGGCAGTGACTCTTTGAAGCTGAAGAAGCTGTTTTCGGCACTTAATACAGAAGCTTCAGATGACCCATGTGCAGATTCATCCAGTTTCTGCATGGCATCAAGGGGCAGAGCCTTGCCTCTTAGTTTCTGCTCTTCACTGTCCATCCATTGCAAATGGAACTGTGGATGCACTATGCTAGCCAGAATGAGCTCTTCACGATCCAGAAGGTGACTGAACTGAGCTTCAATCCCTTTAAGAAGAGCATCGACTAGCAGCACAACAAGCTGCACAGACCACATGACTTTGGACAATTTGTTTTTCAGTCATGTAATGGTAGGTATGAGGATTCCTATGAAGCTTTTCACCTCTGACTGCAGGATGTCCAGAGTCATTGCCAGGGGCTGCACCCAAGATAATTTCTGCAGGCCTGAAGATGGCAATTCCAATCTGTTCACATATCTCATTCAGCAAGCCTTCACCCTGAGTTGCAATGCGGTGAATTCTCTCCATCGCGTAGAAAGTTGAATTCCATCTGTCGCATTTGGAATAATCAATGCCAGATCACACTTATTTCGAGCTACCTCAGCAGATTGGGTGCTGTGACTAGCCTCGTTCCAAGCAGCATAGCATTTGGCCATGGTGCTTCGCATGATCTTTTTATACTGTGCATCATTACAAGCAGATTCAGCATCTTGTGCGGCAACTAGATTCAATGTGTGTGCTGCACATCTCAGATGGGGAGGCAGTGAATAGGTGTTCTCGCTTTGCCCTGACTGACTCAGCACGGCTGTCGCTCTGTTGTAAATCACTTCACCATCATCATCCTCATCTTGAGAGAGAATGCTTGTAGTCTCGGATCTCTCACATCCTGAGAAGACAGTGAAAGCCTTTACAGAATTGCTGCCATTGTCAGTAACTGTTGCACGCACCTTTTGATTTAGCTTGTACTTGATAGGTTCATAGGTTGATACTAGGCTATCTGCCCTAGGGCATTTATAAGCCTAGCCAGAATGTGTTTGGCTTTTGCCACCCATTTTAAATGAATTTTGCTATGCCCCTTTTCGAGGTTAGTATACTGTGCCTCTGTCTAACAGTGACACAGAAGTGATACCCAGGGTAAACCTATGATTTCCCATCCACTCATCAAGATTCCTCTTGAAGAGAGTCAATGAGGGACTCTGCCTAACCTGGACTGGGATTTTTTTCCAGAGTGAAGGGAGCCTCTGGGTTATGAATCTGTCCCTCCAGCATGTCCTATTATTTCAGTGCTGAGGTTCAAGTCTCTTGAGCGCGTAGCTCGATGGGATTTGGATTTTCTGAGGTGCAGCATGTCCATTAATTCCGGGTTGGACATGGCTTTATACGTCAGGCACAGATCGCCTCTGAGCAGGTGGTATGCCACTGAGTAGACCTGGAGTTTCTTTAACCGGGCAGCATATGGCATCTGTTTGAGCCCTCTGATCATCTTGGTGAGGTACTTTTGGGGTCTTTCCAGTTGCTGCAGGTGTCTGGTATGGTACATCCCAAAAGGGGCATTGTACTCAATTATGGGCCTGATGAGGGATGAGTAAAGAGGCACGATGACCGTCGCTGATCTAGATGTGAATCCCTTCATGATTAGGTGGGCTATATAAAATGTTTTTCTAACCACTTTGGCCACGTGGTTTTCAAATGAGAGACTGCTATCAACTTGGGTCCCCAGGTCCCTAATTACTTCTTCCGTACTTAATGGATTACCACCTGTGTGGTAATTTGTGGGCACTTTTGTTTTTGCCAAAGGGGATGACTATACACTTTTTGGCGTTTAGCTTGAGGCCATGGCTCTGGCACCAGTTGTCTGTTTCTATGAGGCCCTTTTGTAGGATGCTTGTGTCGGCTAGAGAGTCGATTATGGCACCTAGTTTGCAGTCATCTGCGAACTTGGTCAGCCACAGCCCTTCCGTGTTGGCCTGTACCTCCGAGAAATATATACCGAACAGGAGAGGTCCCACGACTGAGCCTTGTGGGATTCCACTTGTAACTGGTTTGGATTCTGACATGGCTCCAGCAATTCTAACCATGTGGGTTCTGTCCTTGAGCCAGTTTGCAACCCATCTAGTGACATAGGGGTTTATATTTAAGCTGGTGAGCTTATTTATAATGCCCGAGTGGGGTACTGTATCGAAGGCGTTTGCGAGGTCCAAGTAGGCTGTGTGGACCACCTTCCCCTCGTCAATGGCCTTGGTGACTGTTTCAAAGAAATCAACCAGGTTTAAGAGGCAGGATCTGCCCCTAACAAAACTGAACTGGGTAGGATCTAGCATCTGTAGGTCCCCAATATCATTATTTATGAGGTCCATGATGATCCTTTCCATAGCTTTGCAGACCAAGCTAGTCAGGCTTATGGGGCGATAATTTCCAGGATCCGTTGAGGCACCACCTTTGTGGAGAGAGACCACTGTTGCTGTACGCCACTCTTTGGGTACATATCCTGTAGTAAGGCTGAGAGTGAACAGTAGTTTTATGTTTGGGTTTAGCTCTTCTTGGAGTTCATGTAGGACGCAGCCCAGGACACCGTCTGGTCCCATTGATGCTGTGTTTTTTGCTTTGGAGAGGGTGGCTCTTACCTGAGCATCTGAGATATCAGGGGGGCAGCACTCTGCTTGGATAGATATTTGCCCTTTTGGTGGGGAGGGGGGGGGGTTTGCGCTGAACCTGTCAGCTAGGATGTTGGCAATGTCTGTGGGTTCGGTGTATTTTTTGTCATTTTGGACTAATTCTGAGCATATCTGGGAATTCCCACCCAGGTTCCTAACATAACTAAAGAAAGCCTTGTGATTATCCTTAGTGTCCTGTGCAATTTTTCTCTCTAAGCTGGCCTTAGACGATTTTATGAGTGCCCATAGTTTTTTGCTAATACTGATCAGAGATGCCTTCCCTTTTTGAGATTTTGCTCTATCATGTAGTAGTTTCCTCCTTCTATTGTATAGTTTGTTTATGGCTGGGGTCCACCAGACAGGACGCCTGCCTTTGGAGGATTGGGTCTTGGTTTTATATGGGATTGCATGATCCATGCATTCCTGAAGGTGTTCATAGAATGCGTTTATAAAGGATTCTGCGGTCTGGGCCATATTTTCCACAGGCCCGGGGGCTTTGAAGGATTCCACCTCGGTTTTGAGGAGTGTGAAATTTGCTTCAGAGAAGCTTTTCATTGTGGTTTTCTGGGCAGGGGGCGGGGTCGGGATGTGAATATCCAGTGAGATTAGTTTATGGTCTGATCTTACTAGTGAGGGATACACTTCTGGTCTGGAGCATAGAGCCCCCATGTTGGTGATGATCAGGTCCAGTATGTTTTCCCCTCTTGTGGGAGTGGTAACAAGTTGTTCCATAGCATTTGAGTTTATAAATTCTAGGAACCTTTGGGCTAGGGTGTTGGAGCTAGAGTAATGCTCCCAGTCTATGTTTGGGTAGTTGACGTCACCCAATATAATGGTGTTTGGAGAGACCTTCATATTTTCCAGTGTTCTCAGGAAGGCCGAGTGGGGTTCCTGGGTTTGGGAGGGTGGTCTGTAGCAGGCTATAAATTGGAAGGCAGTTTTACACACTGTTAGTTGCACATGGATAGTCTCTGATGCTTCGTGCTGTGCCACCAACCTGGAGGTGTGGGTATCTTTGACGAATATTGATACTCCCCCTCCTTTTGTGGTTTGGTCCAAGTTTTGGGGCCGAAAAGCATGGTATGAGGTATAACCTGGTAGTGCTGGGGTGCTCTCGGGAGCCTTGAACCAGGTTTCTGTTACTGCACAGATATCGATGTTCTCCATGCTGAGGAGAGTTTAGAGTGCATGCATCTTGAGGTTTAGACTTCTGGCACTGAGTAGCATTACTCTTAGTTTCTTATCCCTTGTGATACCTATGGAGGTGGGTTTGTCTTTTGAGCCTTGCATAAAAAAGGCACTATGGGGGTGGCAAGAGCCTTTGCCAATATCCGAAAGCCCAGGGGTGACAGGTGTAAGCCATCCCTAGTGAAGCATCGTGGCTTGTCGAGCATGTCATCCCAGGCTGACAGGCATTGGATCCACTTTGAATGACACCAATACTTAAGCCAATTGTTGAAATTGATCATCTTGTCTTCATATTGTGGCATCATTCTTGGTGAGGGTAAGATGCTACTCAAGGTCAGGGTCATACCGGCCTGGGCTACATGCTCAGAGATCTCCTCTATGTCTCTTTTCATGTAGTCCAGGGAGGTATGTCTCAGGTCATTCACACCAGCACGGACAATGACGGAGTCATATTTGTACTTGCCTTGGAGTGACCTGAGTGCTTGTGTTATGTGGCGGATCCTAGCGCCCAACAGGCAGCTCACTGTGACCTTCTCCTTGTTCAGCCTGGTGAGCGGGATGTCAGTGTGCCTGACGATAGAGTCACCTATTACAAGTGTATCAGGTGTGTTGTTTAGCCTTAAGGGCTGTGACTGTTCGGCACACTGGCTTTGTGAGCTATGTGTTGCACGTGTTTTGTTTTGGGGTAGCGGTTGCTTGGGTGTCTGCTTTGGAGGTCTCTACTGCTTAGGCAGATTTTGGAATGCTCTCAAGAGTTGATGCGATTCTATGCCTCCTCCCCTGTAATCTGCAGCATGACAAAGCAGCTGACATTCTTTGAAGTGTTTCACAGTCGATCCAGTGGGCAGTGACACCAAAAAAAACTACGATTCTGATGGGTCCAAATGTCAGCCATAGTGCGCTGCATACTATTAACATTCATGTTGGAAGAAGCTGCAAGCATGTTGTTATCATTCTTAAGCATAGTCGTGTACTTTTATATAAGATGAAATACCTGCCAAATCTCTGTGGTTTTGCTTAAAGTTAAATCACTGTCTTCTTCTTCTTCCAGCTTTTTTCCGGTTAGGGGTCGCCACAGCAGATCATCTGTCCGCTCTTGATTGGCAGTGGAGTTTTACAGTGTTGAGTTGCCAGCCCGGCGCCCAACCTTCCACAGAAGGCACACACATGCACACACTCACACCTAGGGCCAATTTAGTGTGTCCAATCCACCTACTGCATGTCTTTGGGATGTGGGAGGAAACCGGAGCACCCGGAGGAAAACCATGTGACCACAGGGAGGACATGCAAACTCCACACAGAAGGCACCCCAGCCGAGAATCGAACTGGAGAACCTCTTGTTGTGAGGCAGCAATGCTAACCGCTGCACCACCGTAGCCGCCCTTAAAGTTAAATAACTGTCTCAAAGTAAAATATTTCTCACTGCATCATTATTAACACCACACACAAGCTTGTCTTTTATCAACTCATCTCTCAGATCACCAAATCTGCACGTTTTTGACTTGTTTCTCAAGTCAGTTATATATACTGCAAAAGTTTCACCAGGCTTTTGATCTCTTGTGTAAAATAGTGCCTTTCCACTATAATATTCGTTTGAGGGTTGCACATTTCTCTAAATTTACGTTTTAACCACTCAAGAGTCTTCCTGCATTTCAGCCTGTACCACAATATGGCAGTCTTCCCCTTCTCTGCATAAACAGCAAGTGCATAGACAAATTAATGTTCTCTGTGAATGGCTTTTGAACCAGCTAAATTGAGCAAAATAAATGCTTTTGTATGTGCGTCTTTATCAGAAAAAAGCAGCCTGTATGAAAATATCATATTCTTGCTCAAACACTCTGCAGTTTTCAGCAATATTATTATCAAACACAAGGAAACCAAGTCTGTGAAATCCCACTGCCATGCCAAATAAGTGTCAAACACACACCAGGTACTTGTAATTATATTCAGCTGCACAACAGACTCTTTGAAATAACTGTACTCTATGAAAAGACTGTACAGTAATACTGCACACACTGCCAACACTTTGCACACTTTAGATACTTTGAATAGCTTTAGTTAATGTGAAAAAAGTAGTACATTGCAAAAAATAAAGTTGTTTTCCCTTTTTTGAACATTTGTTTCAATTGTTTTCATAATTATTTCGAGGGCTTTTTTCAATATGTCGCAATTTTGAACATTTTGTTTATTCAGTATTTGGTTTAGAATGCTTTGCTTTATATTCATTGAGGGAAAAATCATTTAAATGAGTTTAAGAACCTGGAAATATTTTCTGACCTGTTTACGAGTCATTTGCGAGTTGTTTGAGCTACTCTTGTATATTCCTCCATTTCTGACTATGCGCCTCAGGGTTTTAAAAAGTTTTGGCTTCGAATCTCATTCTGACAACGTCACTCTTCTTGTGTATTCAAATAAGATGACGAGGCTTGGGTGTTCATTTAAGACATTTATTATACACAAACATATCAGGATGGATGACTGGAACATAAAACGTAAACGAACTAGCTAACTGACTGAATGCTACACATGCTTTCACTCCAGCTGCATACACAAAATGGCACTCTGCTTGCACGTGCTCAGTACTTTTTATGCATGTGCCCATGAACTACAGTGGGTTTAAAAGTACAACATACACTATGATCTACACTCTCTGTATTCAAGTTGCTTTCCTCAGGGTGTTTCTGTTTCCTCCCACATTCCCAACACATGTTGCAGGTGGATTAGACATTCTAAATTGGCTTTAGGTGTGAGTGTGTGCATGCATGTGTCTTCTGAAGAAGGTTGAGCGCTGGACTGGCAACTCAACAATGTAAAACTCCATTACCACTTGTTCTGCAGACTGATGATCTCTAACGGGTAGCCCAAAGGAGAAGAAGAAGACTAGGATTTATAGCTAGAGTCACAGATAATAATTAAACCAAACCAGCCAGCAGCACAAGACCTATAAAAAACAATAATGTTTTGTCTATTTTCAGCAACTAAAAATCGAAACCTGAAAAGAATTTTAAATAGAACACAACAAAATATTGTCAAGATAAAAGTTGGTTGATCATAGATCTACTTGAAGAGTCCTACTTGGTGCAGTGGGTTGGGGCATCAGGTGCTCAAGTGATTAATTTGATTCTGACTAATTGTGGTATGAAGAACCAATGCCATTTATTATACTGCAAGGTAAGGATATGATCTCTAAAAGGCTAGAATTGTCCCAGTGTTAGGGGATGTTTTAGTGGGTGAGAGTCCCACCGTACCAGGGCAGAGCTGGAGTCTAGTCATCATTACCTTTCACCTCCTTGCACTGCTAAAAAATGAAGTAAATTTTGCTCTAGAATAATTCTAATGATCTATTATGAAAGCTATGTGGTATGAGTTGTGCCAACATTATGTTGTAATTTTTTATCCAAATTGCCACTTCAAAGTGTCTATTACCTCCTAACATCTGATTACTATCCATACTATATAGGGAACCCGGAAGGTTTACATCACTCTTTAGGAGGCTATATCACCCACGTTGAGAACCACTGGTTTAAGCAAAAGAAACCCAAAAGTAACTGACATTTAAGTTACTAGTTACTAACAAAAGTAATATATTACTATTACTAGTTACTATTTTGAAAAAGTAACTAGTTATATTACCAGTTACTGGAAATTGTAATATATTACAGTAATACATTACTTATTGCAATATATTACTCCCATCACTGTCTCCCAGTGACTGCCGCATCTTTGGAATAGGCTACCTAGTCATGTGAAACAGAGCACATCTATGACATTGCTCAAAAGGAACCTGGAAGAGTGGATGGGACAGCAGAAATTCTTACCAGGAATAGTGCCCACAGCCCTCGTGGACATGGGCAGTCATTGCTAAATGCTATCTTGGGTATTAACTAACATTTCTATGGCATTACATTGGGATGAAACAGCTAGGCGTGAAATGATCTCCTGATCAATAGCCCAGTAATCTCCTATGATCCTAAATTAGTCTAAAATACTGTTTGTACCTTGCCAGTACCCACCTTTATGCTGTACTCCATCCATGGAAGTTTGTGTTTGAGTGCCAGCAGTGATCAATTGCATTAGGTGTTTTCTCTTTTCTCTGTGGTTGCGCAACTGTGGAGTTAGTATACTTAATTAAGAGGTGTGTGGGGTGTATAGGGAGGCTTATCTCTGGGGGAAAAAGCTTCTGAAGGAGTATTTGTTCTACATGGAATTTCCTATGAAATGTGTTTTTGATCAATTTATTTTCAATAATTTGTGGTTACGTGAACAAAAATTGAATAAAATGTCTTGAATTCATATATGAATTTATTATAAAATGCAAAAGTCTTTGATACTGGGTCTAAGTCCATACAAGCTACAGACAATATTCCTCTATCTTCCGGAAAGGCCAATGCCTGCAATATTCAGGCCTAGCCTCTACAGGTTCAGGTCTGTGGATTCCTCCATAGTACTCCTTATCTCTGCCAGACAGACTCATGTCTCTGTCTCTATCTCTATGTCTCTCACTCTGATCCTCCCATTCATAAAAAGGGTAGTGTGGCCTCTTCCACTGAGGGCAGGTGTGGCCCCTCCTCTCATATTATCCCAAAAGTGCATCTCCATATACCCCAAAGCAGTTTTTAGGGTGTACTATACCTCATAACTACCCCTGCTGGATGAGTATCATTGGACAGCCACATCTCATTATACCCGGCTACCAAATTTGTGGGTATGTTCCTGTTCTTCCAGTTCTGGCAATATTGAGCATTACGTCCAAGCATTAGGAGGTATAACACTGTGATTGCCCAATGCTATGATAATTCCCAGTGGCATGAACTATTATTCTAGGCTCATCAGTTCAGCTGTTAGCTCTAAAGCACATCACATTCTTCTTGGCACTGGGGCAAACTTTGACTTAGTCCATTCATTTTTTGAGA
Source organism: Protopterus annectens (assembly GCF_019279795.1). Taxonomy (NCBI): domain Eukaryota; kingdom Metazoa; phylum Chordata; order Ceratodontiformes; family Protopteridae; genus Protopterus; species Protopterus annectens. The sequence continues at coordinate 1,013,272,544 of NC_056748.1, read as the reverse complement.
TTTAGTTTTACTGCGATGTGTTATAGTTTCTTATCATGCTGTCTCATGCTTCAGCTTAATTTCCTTCTCTTCAAGCTAATTCACTCTGCGATTTAATGCATATGGCATGCTGTTAATTCATTACAGGCCGCACTCAGAAGTGTACTCACAGTAGCCCTGATCTTGTTATATGTGGATAGAGGCAAATAGTCATCAAGCACATTTGTATTTAGGTTGGCATGTTCTGATAACAGTTTGCATTTTCCTCTCTCCATTTCACTGCAATTCTAGTTAATCATATAACTCTGATGTTACAGTTATGCTACATTAGACATAAGAACTACCATTCTAATCTCCAGGTTTTTTCCACTTAGTGGTTATATATTTGGCTTCATCTTCATTGATGTCAGGCTGATTGAAACTCTTGCTTTGCTCCACAAGTGTAGACTTAGTCACTATCTCAAGTTATTGACTTGTCATTTACACAGAGACTTTTCTTTTCTTGCATCAGCTTGCCAACATATCAGTCATGAATTTTGCCACTTATTGTTCTCATTTGTACTGTAGAAAATTTATGGGGATTTTATTCTATATGTATTTTTGTTCCAGTTCTGGAATATGTTGACTTAATGCACTTACATCACTGGTATTGCTGCCCAAGTCGTTACTTCCATCTAAGGTTTCAGTCTGCCTAGTTGCAACACTTTACACTAAACGTGTTTAGACTGTAAGACATCTGTTTTCATTTTGCCCATCAATGACACACTGGTGTAAAGTGCTCGCTTTCTTAGCTGGCCGGCACTATTTTCTTTGGCTAACTCATACTGCTCTACCTCAGGAGAGTTCTACTTTAATTTTCTGACAACAGTGCAAGTACTGTTTTTCTTATCCCTTCTTTTGCCTCTCATTTTCAGTGCAAGGAATTCAAAAACTGTTTTTCAAGTCTGCACATCATTTTCTTGCTTGTAATACATGCCAGTTTTTACTTTCAGAGTTTGCTTTTAAAATTATTACTTCTTTCTTAGCTCACAAAGAAATTAATCAGCTTTTTCTTGTCAGAGGGATTAATGTTAAAAAGCAACCCCTGTTCTTACATTATTCAACAATGATTTCCATTTTAGAAGCAACACATTGTTCTTGCTTCAGTCAGGAATGAACTCACCTTTTTTTTTATTGCCACATGTTTTTCCAAGACTCCATTTATCTTTTACTGCTTTAGATTTTAAGCACATTGGCTTTCCACACTTTTCATTTACAAGGGGAATTTCCATAGTTTTTCTATAAGTCACCGGTAATTTGATACCACAATGTCTTAGAGTATATTAACTTCAGTTTTACATATGTTGTTTGTCTTTTCATTTTTTCCCGGTTATGGGTCACCACAGTGAAACTCCAGTCCGCTAATGATTGGCAGTAGATTTTTTTATGGTACCTAGTTGCCAGCCTGACGCCCAACCTTCAGCGAAGGCACACCCATTCACGCATGTCTTTCGGAGGCAACTCGACCACGGGGAGGACATGCAGACTCCACACAGAAGGCACTCCAGCCAAGAATCGAACAGGAGAACCTCTTGCTGTGAGGCAACAACACTACCTCTGTACCACCGCGGCTAACTTCAGTTTTACATATAAATGCATTAATCTACTTTTTACAGATTGGAAATTCAACACAAGTTTGCCATGCTTGCCACTTGCCTCAGTAATTGTTTTTCTTAATTGCATGTTTCATACTGCAAGAACAGTATTTCTAACACACGTCCATCAATGGCTTAATACATTCACTGTGCACATCTGTGGTAAGCAACCTTCCAGCAATTTGTTAGGCACTTCTTCTTGCATGCAATCTTTAATCAACTGATTGTGCACATCTTTTCATAAGCTACTTTTCAGAAATTTCATATCATATCACTTTGTCAAACACGTAATACTACTTGTCAATTTGCTACTGTCTGACATGCCATGTGATTCTTTTTAAACTTGGTTTAACAACATAATTTTCCTTACTTCTGTCTGAGTTGTTTTGCACTGCTTCTACCTTGAGTGTCCCTTTGCATTTGTGTGTAGCCAAACAGTGCATTTCAAATCTTACCTTTGTTAGAGTCAGTAACTCATAATACTTTTGATTCCATTTTAATGTAGCCACTCAGAAATGAAAGTTTGCTAATATATCTATATCTATAGCTAGATTTATATCTAGATCTATATCAATTCCTCAGTTGCTTGTGAAGCACACTCCGAAATCTATCTCTCTTTCTTCAGATAGGAAAATCAGCTCACAATGCATTTGCATTTACAGGAAGCTCTGCACTGAACAAAAAAAAAAAATAGTGACGTTTGTAATCTTTAGACCGAACTTTTCCTGATGCAACCGTACATCACATTTTGCTGCCTGCCATTGCAGGCTCTGTTTTATATTCAAGTATGCTTTGTTTACAATAAATTACCCATTCTTAAAATGTAAAGTTAATATACATGCTTCATTAATCCATGTTAACTCAAAAGGTATATATAACCAAAAATACACCGAGGTACCACACAATAGCGTCTTTAATAACACAAAAAAATAACAGTGGTGAGCGCTTTCACAAAACTAATTGCTTCATCAGACCTCTGATAAAGCAATTAGTTTTGCGAAAGCACTCACCTCTGTTCTTATTTATTTTTTTGTGTTATTAAAGACTCTATTGTGTGGTACCTCAGTGTATTTTTGGTTATATATAGTTCTGGTTTTGTGCATCTGGGTTTTACCTGAAGCCATTTCTCTCTTTATACATATTTAACTCAAAAGGTAACTAAAGTTAGAGTTTGCAGTCATCTTTCTGGTAATAAATTCTGTAGTAAATGTATCTGAGTCTCTGTTGCATTCTCCACAATCACTGGCCTGTGTGAGTTTTTCCAGAACTCTCTTTTTCTCTCTAACAGAAAGGTCAGTGTCCCTGACAATTTGTCTCAATATCTACAGGCCCTCATCCATATATCTCTTTGCAGAGAGGCCTACAGCTGTCTGGCAGAGAGGCCTGTATAACAAAGCATGTGGCCACCAACACTGATAGCAAACATGGATATACTACCCAGACGTCTCCAAAAGTCTTGGCCTACATACCCCACAGCAGTTTCTAGTGGCCACTATATCACAATATGTTACATATATTGCGGTGAAGCAGTCAAGATATAAACTGTCACACACTCGTATTATGAGAAATACTACTATGTTGAGTTAGCCTTTTGTTTTACTATTACTGTAGGAAAATACATTTAATATACACTACAGAATGTGCTGGAATTATGATAGCACTGGTCACCTAAATCTCTTTGATATTTCAATTTAATATACAACTGTTTTTATACTTATGATTATCAGCATATAGTTTAATTATGCTATTTGTTTAGATGTGCAGCTGTTGCAGTATTAAGTTGTATTTTTACTGTGCAAATTAGACATTTTGCCCAAGGCATACGAGCATGGTTGTCATACTGAACCTGAACTTCATGATCATGGAGCACTGGTTCATAGATATTTATTGGATATTGATCTGTGTGTGTTTTAGGAATTCTATCTTTACATTTCAGTGGCAGTTTTAGCAGTTATATTTTGTGCGAGAATATCTCTGTCAAATGAATGCACTAAGGATGAGGAAGTCAGATATTAAAGCTGTGTAAAACTGGAGTGTATGTTTTTTGACTCATTAATGGTCAAAAGATGGTCTTGTGAGTAGGGAAAAATAATCCACGGTAGAGCAGTGAGGCTGCTGTAACAGTGTATGGATACAACCTTCATGTACATTTAATTCAGAATGAAGACTGTCAGTACACTATGTTGTTAGACTTGTGATGAAATGGGATTAGAGACATCAACATGTTTTAATATTGTATGACATTATTGTGTTTCAATTTATGCAAAAATGACTCTGATACATGAGTTCTAGCCTTTAATTTATAGGCTACAAAACAAAATAAAAAAAAATCAGCATGCAGCTGTACTGCTCAGAGAGCAAATATGCCATGAAAGTCTGTGATATGCAGTGGCAGAACAAATTATATGGCTCACATAATTTGCAAAAGTATATGATTTAGCATAAAAAAGCAGTATGTATACACTGCCCAAACCAGGTTACACTCATATATTGGACATTTGCACACTTGTGTACACAGAAAGAAGAATGTGGATTACTAGTGTGCAGGTAAAGTTGTGCTGCTGCTGATGTTGTTTGATACACATGTGCACAACTCTAAATAAATATATTAGATGTCTAACTGTTGTTAATATAAGGGTGACATCAAGTGTGGTATCTGTGTATTATTTTAAACAGAACATGTTCCAACTCATTGTCAAAATGCTAGTTTCCGGATCATAGGTCCTTTTATAAATGCTGTGGTATATGTGCACTGAATGAGAATGTGCACTATTATTACGTTAAATTAGTTATCACACGTCACTCTAGGCAAGCTTGCATTTCAATATGTCAGAACACTGCGTTCCATCACATTAATGTAACAAGTCATACTGTTGTGATGGCATATCTGAGACCACTGAGAACTGGTTATGGCATGAATGAATAACAATATTATTCTATGTTATTGCAGGTATAGGTTGTACATGTATATGTAAATGCATAACTACACATGTACAACCTATACATGCACATGTGTAGTTATATACATGTAAATGCATAACTACATGTACATACTGATGTGCATGATGGCACACATTGCAGTTATCACACTGCCTATGATTTTGTTTATTTTTGCTATATATTTGTGATCATTGATAACATAGATCTTGTCATTTAAGTCAACATATTTAGTTTACCTATTCCTCTTATGATACACACATTCAAGGTGAGACGTTATAAGATGTCAGTATAAAACAGTAAACTGTATGGTGTGGCATAACTTAACTATATCACTGCAGTTTGTTTCCTTTGCATTCCATGCAGTGGCTTTGATGATTCTTTTATTAAAGATACTGAAACAAATGTGTGACATTATTATATTTCACTTCGCTCAATGATTATACTGATGAATGCATTCTAACCTTGAATTTATAGGTCACAAAACAAAAACAAAATCTTAAAACAGCTATACTACAGACAAGGCACATATCGCATAAATATTTGAGTATTAAATATATGCCATGCAGTATTACTTTTGAGGAATATGTACTATCAAGACTTATCCAATGACAAAGGTAATTGCTGAGTGAGTAGTAACATATGGTACCTATTGTAGCCATAATGCATGCCAGTGGCTACTACACTGACAGAGTATACATGCCAAGTCTTTAGTAACAGCAGTGTACTGCATAAGTTTATATTTATGACAATTACTATGAACATACATGTATGTATACAATACTTTTTGTGTTATTTGCATGTAATGAACATATGCTGTTATGCTACAAGTTAAGAGTCGCACATCATGAGCTATGCATGAAGTGGCTGTAAAAATGGCTGTAATGTTTCCACCCTGTTGATTAAGAGTCACACATCATGAGCTGTGCATGAAGTGGCGGTAAAAGTGGCTGTAATGTATGCACCCTGTTGACACCAGCTGGACTTATTCTACATTATGCTCTATAGTTATTTGTACAGATAAAACATATTTATACATGCCCTAATCAGGTGGCAATTTGTTTTTTTCTCCCCATTCCCTGCAGTTGACCATCAGTTACCATCATCTCCTCTCCATGTTTACCAGGTCTACCACCCCTGTAGTAGCCTCCCAAGTTCTTAACCTGACCTATGTCTATGGACAGCGATGAGAATGCTTCTGCAGAGTCCTACTGTTGTAGTATATTGATTATGGCCTTACTCACGCCCCTGTCACAGCAATGTGAGCTCCACTGTGATTGTATTTGGGAGGAGCATGTGCATTACTATGGATGTACAACTTCCCACCCAAGTAAGGCACTGTCTTCATTGCAGAGCTTGCCCTTTTCTTCTTGCTGTAACTGCAGCAAAACAGGCTGCCTCCCACCCCCAGAATGGGCAATATGGCAATGGTTATTTACCCCATCCTCCCCACCTGGTCATTCCTGTGTTGTACTGTTAGTCAAACACAGGTAATCTGGAGTGCAGTCAAGGTTTTATCTCTTTAAGATACTGGGTGGAGTACTTGGCTCATCATATATCGACTTACACAGGCAATGTGCTTATCATGCGCATAGTGTAAGCATTTGTATGATACTGTGATACTAGGGTCATAAGGAACACTTCCAGTCATACTGAGAATTACATTGCATACTAATGCATGCTATAGGTATAATTTATTACTTTCAGTGGTATAGATTCAATTATTCTATTACTTGATTTGTGATATAACATACAAAAATGTAAGAGGCAACACCACAGCCTTAGTCCATTGCACAAGGACACCTCATGGGTTGCATGCTACATAAAATTATTGTTACTGTTTTTAACATCCTTTAATGAAAATATAAACTGCATATTACTGAGGCTGGTGACCTGATCAGGCAGCAGTACGATTCACTTTGTTATGCGTTTTTGAACTGTTTTGGTTATGAATGTGATTTCTCTCAATATCTGTGGTACCACTGTGTGAATGTATATTTTGTGTATCACGTGACATATTTTCTGATACGGACATAGCCAATGGTAATATTTGTACGGCATACAGCAACTGATGTAGTTACAATTGTTTCTCAAGTGGCGTTTTAAGTATAAAGTGTTGCATGTATCCATGTTTATGCAAAAGATCCCCACATTTACTGTATGGATATATTAATAAGATTTACTGGTTCTTCAGGACTGCCTTGGTATTTATTGTTTCTCCTTTGGAATGTCCCAGGTACCTTTATCATTAAGTTTATATCATCAGGATGTGCTGTAACATACCAGGAATATACAGTTGCAGCTTGTGTATTATAAGGGTCCCCCCCTTTTTTCCCCTACTTTCAGAGGTAAGCAGTGAACACATGCACACTCTGAAGATGTTTATTAAATAATACAATTACAGATTAACTGGAACCTTGCACTATTTAGCCTGCATTTTGATTATGTTTCTGCACTGCATGATTTGTGAGTATAAGTTACATCCCTGCTGAGCTAAGGCTTCCACACTACTTCTAATAGCGGTCTGTGCTGTAGACTGTATTGAGTGATGTGTGTGTATATATATATATATATATATATATATATATATATATATATATATATATATGTATACAATTAATGTATTTGGGATTTTCTGCAGCTAAGCATTGTTACTTGCTTTTTGCACAAGTGCTCAACACTGCTGTCCCAGTATCTTAGAATTTAGACCCTAATCTTGTGTTATTTGGAAGAACATGTCTGCAGATAAGTAGCCTTGAAGCATAATTAATCTGAAAACTGAAGACAGTTTATGATGGTCCGACTGAATGACTTTTCTGCAAAACCTGCCTTTATTACCCTGAAAGAACTGGTATTCAATGAAAGCTTTTCTAAGTTACCCTGAGGTTTTTCAATCACAAAGTTAGTTATACTTGTTGGAGGTACAAGGGTGATACCACCTACATGCAGTGGTATTGGGGATGGGTCTTTTCTTACCATGTAACAAAAACGTTTAATAAGTGTCTGTTTGATTACCTGTCTTTCAATGAAATCAAATTAACTATATCCACTGAAAATATCTACAGCCTAACCTACGTTAATACTGTGCTGGAAAGTCTTTGGATCAGACCAGTAGTTACACAGATATGCAAAACAAAAATACATAAAAATCATGCTTCTTTGTACAAGAAACAGAAAATGATAAAATGGCACATGTTATAGAGCACCAACTGCACATCATGGAAAAAGTATATTTGCTGTGAGGTTGGTGCTGCATAACTCATAGTCAAATAAGCCAAGGTCAGCCAGATGTTGTCGGGAGAGATATTTTTCATGAATTTATCAAAAACCTATTCAAACACAATGTTACATTATTCTAGCTGTCATCCCTTTCATCAAAAGAAGGCGGTCATAAAAGGCCAGTTGGTCAGGGTGGTCCGAATGACTATAGTGGATATCCATTTTTATGAGGAGTGCGAGACATTGGATAATATGTTCCTTAAAAGAGGATATCCCAAACATTTAATATAGCAATAACCCACGCCTGGGTGTGGATAATGCTAAATTTACCCACGGTTGGCGTGGTTTCGCCCGAGGGACCAAACAAAGCCAACCGTGGGTAAATTTAGCATTACCCACACCCAGAAGTGGGTTATTGCTATTATACCATGACATTATTTAAGAAAAGAAACTGTTACTTTTCTTAAATAATGGCATAGTATAATGCCCGTTTACTGCCCTTCCGCAGATGTCTGGCATCCGGCAGTTCTGATGTACTGCGCCTGCGCAGTACATCAGAGTTGTGGGCAAAGCAAGGAGAAAGCAAGATCTCTGTTGCTTTTTATGTCTCGCTATGTTAAATGAGTTTAACATAGCGAGACAGTTTTAAAATAAGCAACGGACATCTCCGTTGCTTATTTTAAACTGCCTCGCTATGTTAAACTCATTTAACATAGCGAGACATAAAAAGCAACGGAGATCTTGCTTTCTCCGTTGTTTTAAAACATTGTCTTGCTATGTTAAATGGGTTTAACATAGCGAGACAGCTTTAAAATAAGCAACGGAGATCTCCGTTGCTTATTTTAAAGCTGTCTCGCTATGTTAAACCCTTTTAACATAGCGAGACACTGTTTTAAAACGAGTTATACTAATGGAAAAAAGTCCGGGCAACCGGACCTTTTTCCATTAGTATATCTCGATTTACAACGGGCACGCTGGCCAATCAGCATGCACGTTTTGGGGGGGTCATGGTATAATAGCTAATATCATACAGGAAGTATCACTAAAAAGGACAAATGGTCATTTTGTCCCATTATTAAACAGACAGGCCTCAGAGTGATTTGAAAGTAGGGAATAATGATAATTTTGTGGGAGCTTCCATGATGAGTGTAAATCCCATGTACACTAATGCTTTTATTTCCACTTATTGTTTGGATAGTGGTATTATTAAACAAATTTTCAACAAAAACTGGGTGCTCCTAAAGGAAGATATGAATTTTAGTAAACGAGTAGGAGAAGCACCAGTCTTCGTTTATAAAAAAGGTTTTAACTTAAAAAATTGTTTTGAAAAAAAAAAAGTCTTAAATTCAGTACTGTAGGTAATATGTTTAAATAATGGCCGCGGTGGTGCAGCAGTTAGCATTGTTGCCTCACAGCAAGAGGTTCTCCGGTTCGATTCTTGGCTGGTGCACCTTCGGTGTGGAGTCTGCATGTCCTCCCCGCGGTTGAGGGAATTTAAAGACATGCAGGTAGGTGCGAGCATATGTGGGTGTGCTTTCTTTGAAGGTTGGGTGCTGGACTGGCAACTCGACACTGTAAAAATTCACTGCCAATCATTAGCGGATTGGAGTTCCGCTGTGGCGACCCTTAACTGGGAAAAGCCGAAAGACAGTAGTAGGTAATATGTTTAAATGTGGTCAGTGTAATATGCATAAATATATTGCGAGTCGTAAGGAGTTTTGTATAAACAAGAAGACATTTTTTTTTTGCAGGATAAATATAGCAAAAAACAAAAAAAAAAATCTTGTTTTCCCGCCTTACTGAACTAGAATAGTCCAGTCTTCAGAGTTTGCTGACCTCTGGGCTTTGTCTTGGTTCCTGTGCTATTCCATATCCTTATTTGGATAAAGGGAAGCTTCTTTGTTCACCAGTGGGAGTGGGGAGCACTGAGCAGCCTATTTGTCCCTAGAGCAGTGGTTCCAGACAGAAACTTGTAGTCTATTGGCCATTTTGGGTCAATTCCTAGGTCTTTTCAACCCCCTGCTATAAAGCCCGCTTTAGCGCGCTTTGGCGTGATTTAGCGGAGTTGCCCATAGAGCACCATCGGGCAGCGCCCGGTTAAACAAGGTTAAACTATTTCTGGCTCCGTAAAGTCTGCTCTTCAATTTTTCCCTTAGAACTTCTCTACTTGCAATCTAAACAGTCTATTCTCTATCTCAATAGCTCAGCACTTGCTCCTAAAGCATTTTTATATAGGTAAAGTACTTGTATACTAAACAAAGTACTACATTAGCCTAGAATCCCCTTGAGTACCCATTTCCCTGTAGGTCCCTTCTGACTCAGTTACACAGCAAACTTTTTCACTTTTTCTAGCATGTCGAAGGGTCAGTTGCTAGCGTCCTCTCCTGTTCAGCTGGTGAATCTGGGCATCTTGAGGCAATGTTACAATTGCCTCATGTACACAGACAACCCACTCCTTCTCCCACAAAACACAAATACATGTGAGAGATGCAACTATATAGCCAAACTGGAGGCTGAGCTCTCTCAACTCAGGACTGGCAAGACCAGACAGGAGGAGAAGGAAACCACGCACACCACAAACCCAGTTTCACATAGAACTATCACAACTGCAAAACAAACACATAAACACACAAAGACATACTCGGAGGCACTGATCAAAAATCTACCAAAACTACAGAGGCCTCCAAAGCAGACACCCAAGCAACTGCCACCTCAAGACATAAGACATGCAACACACAGTTCTCAAAGTCAGTGTGCTAAACAGTCACAGCCCTTAAGGCCAAACACAATGCCAGACACACTTGTTATAGGTGACTCTATAGTCAGACACACTGACATCCCACTCACCAGACTGAACAAGGAAAAGATCACAGTTAGCTGCCTGTCAGGCGCTAGAATCCGCCACATAACACAAGCACTCAGGTCACTCCACAGCAAGTACAAGTATGACTCAGTCATTGTCCATGCCGGTGTGAACGACCTGAGACGTACCTCCCTGGACTACATGAAAAGAGACATAGAGGAGCTCTCAGATTATGTAGCCCAGGCCGGTATGACCCTGACCCTGAGCAGTATCCTACCCTCACCAAGAATGATGCCACAATACAGAGACAAAATGATCAGCTTTAATAATTGGCTTAATTACTGGTGTCATTCTAAGGGGATCCAATGTCTGTCTGCCTGGGATGACATGCTTGACAAGCCATGCTGCTTCGCAAGGGATGGCTTGCACCTGTCACCCCTGGGCTTCGGATATTGGCAAAGGCTCTTGCCACCCCATAGTGCCTTTTTAGGCAAGGCTCAAATGATAAACCTACCGCCTAGAAAACAAAATGGAGAAAAACTAAGGGTAATACTGCTCAATGCCAGAAGTCTAAACCTCAAGATGCATGCCCTCGAAGCCCTCCTCAGTATGGAGAACATCGATGTTTGTGCTGTGACTGAAACCTGGTTCAAGGCTCCTGAGAGCACCCCAGCACTATCAGGTTATACCTCATATCATGCGTTCCGGCCCCAAAATCCGGACCGAACTACAAAAGGAGGTAGAGTATCCATATTCATAAAGGATACCAACACCTCCAGGTTAGTGGCAACGCACGAAGCATCGGAGACCATCCAGGTGCAATTAACCATAGGTAAAACTGCCCTACAGTTTGTAACATGCTACAGACCACCTTCTCAAACTCAGGAAACCCACACAGCCTTCCTGAAGACACTGGAGAGTATAAATGTCTCTCCAAACACCATCATATTGGGTGACTTCAACTACCCAAACATAGACTGGGAACATTACTCAAGCCCCAACACCCTAGCCCAAAGGTTCCTTGAGTTCATAAACTCAAATGCTATGGAACAACTAGTCACCATTCCCACAAGAGGAGAAAATATACTAGAACTGATCATCACAAACATGGGGACAAAATGCTCCGCACCGGAAGTATATCCCTCATTGGTGAGATCAGACCATAAATTAATCTCACTGGAGATCCACATCCCGCCCCACCCCAGCAAAAAGACCACAGTGAAGAACTTCTCAAAAGCAAACTTCACACTTCTTAAGACTGGAGTGGTATCCTTCAAGGCCCCCGAGCCAGTGGAAACCACAACCCACGCTGCTGAAACCCTTACAAATGCCTTCTACGAGCACCTCCAGGAATGTATGGATCAAGCAATCCCTAATAAAATCAAGACCTTTTCCACCAAAGACAGGCGCCCGGTCTGGTGGACTCCAGCCATAAACAAACTCTACAACAAGAGGAGAAAGCTACTACATGACAGAGCAAAATCCCTAAATGGGAAGGCATCTCTGATCAATACTAGCAAAATACTACGATCACTCATAAAATCATCCAAGGCCAACTTTGAGAGAAAAATCGCTAATGACACAAAAGACAATCATAAAGCCTTCTTTAGCTATGTTAGAAACCTGGGTGGAAACTCCCAGATATGCTCAGAATTAGTCCAAAATGATAAAAAATCACTGAACCCACAGACATTGCCAACATACTGGCAGACAGGTTCAGTGCAAATTTCTCCCCTCCCTCCCCCCCAAAAGGAGAAATATCTATCCCACCAGAGTCTAGCCTCCCAAACATCTCAGATGCCCAGGTGAGAGCTGCTCTCTCTAAAGCAAAAAACACAGCATCAATGGGACTGGACGCTGTCCCCGGCTGTGTGCTACACGAACTCAATGAGGAACTAAACCCACACATAAGGCTGCTGTTTAATCTTAGCCTTACTACAGGATACGTACCCAAAGAATGGCGTACGGCAACTGTGATCCCACTCCACAAAGGCGGTGCTTCTACGGACCCTGGAAATTACCGCCCCATAAGCTTGATGAGCCTTGTCTGCAAAGCTATGGAGAGGATCATAATGGAACTCATAAATAAAGACATTGGGGACCTACAGACACTGGATCCTACCCAATTTGGCTTTGTCAAGGGCAGATCCTGCCTCTTGAACATGGTCGACTTTTTCGAAACAGTCACTAAGGCCATTGATGAGGGTAAGGCAGTTCACACAGCCTACCTTGACCTAGCAAAAGCATTTGACACAATACCCCACTCGGGCATCATAGAAAAGCTCACCAGCTTAGATGTAAACCCATATGTCACAAGATGGGTTGCAAACTGGCTCAAGGACAGAACACACAGGGTTAGAGTTGCTGGTGCCATGTCAGACTCTAAGCCGGTCACGAGCGGTGTCCCACAGGGCTCAGTCCTGGGCCCCTCTTGTTCAGCATTTATTTTTCTGAAGTGCAGGCAAACATAGGGGGATTGTGGCTGACAAAATTTGCAGATGACTGCAAACTGGGCACCATAATTGACACTCCATCAGACACAGACATCCTCCAGAAAGGTCTCATAGAAATGGATAACTGGTGCCAGAGCCATGGCCTTAAGCTAAATGCCAAAAAATGTATAGTCATACCCTTTGGGAAAAACAAGGTAACCCCTAATTACCACATAGGTGGTAATCCATTAAACACGGAAGAAGTTATCAGGGACCTGGGGACCCAAGTTGATAGTAACCTCTCTTTCGACACTCACATTGCCAAAGTGGTTAGGAAGACCTTCTACATTGCCCACCTGATCATGAAGGGATTCACATCCAGATCAGGAGAGGTCATTGTACCCCTGTACTCTTCACTTATCAGACCAATGATTGAGTACAACGCCCCATTCGGAATGTACCTTACCCGACACCTGCAGCAGTTGGAAAGACCCCAAAAGTTCCTCACCAAAAGGATAAAGGGGCTCAAACATATGTCATACGATGCCCGACTGAAGAAACTCCAGCTCTATTCAGTCGCATACCGTCTGCTCAGAGGTGATCTGTGCCTGACATACAAGGCTATGTCCAACCCGGAATTAATGGACATGCTCCACCTCAAAAAATCCAAGTCCACCAGAGCCACGAGAGCAAGAGACTTAAACCTCAACACGGATATAAATAGGACGTGCTGGAGGGACAGATTCATCACCCAGAGACTCCCTACACTATGGAACAGAATCCCAGTCCATGTGAGGCAGAGCCCCTCACTGACTCTGTTCAAGAGAAATCTTGACAAGTGGATGGGAGATCGTAGGTTTACCCCGGGAATCATCTCTGTATCACTGCTGGACAGAGGCACAGCAAACTAATGGGTATAGTATTCTCATCCTAAGGGGTGGTGAAATCCACACACACTCTGGCTAGGCTTATAAATGCCCTAGGGCAGATAGCCTAGTATGAACCTATGAACCTATGAACCTATAGCTGTGAAAGGCCGCAATTTACTGTGCATTATGTCAATATTGTCAGGGATTTTATATAGGTAAAATGGAATGCATATTTGCACGACCGTGTGTGTGTGTGTGTGTGTGTGTGTGTGTGTGTGTGTGTGTGTATGTATATATATATATATATATATATATATATATATATATATATATATATATATATATATGGGATAGGATTTGGAAAATGTGGACTAAAACTAGGACCCCTTCTTTTCTTCAGAAATATAAAGAACTCAGAAATAAAATAAAAAAAATCATCCATTATGACAAAATAAACTTCTATGCCAATCCTCCCTGTACTCTTAAATCAGACCTAAAGATATTCTGGAGCTCTATTAAACAGACTCTTCATCCAGGAAACCCTTCCTCTCCTAACCCATGTCCCAATGCAACACCTGAAGCCATAGCCAACAAATTTAACAATCATTTTATAAACTCAATAACCTCCATAATAAATTCTCTCCCCCCAAGAAACAACACTAGCACCCCCACAAACTCTATACCTCTTCCAAACCCTCCTAACTCCTTCTCTCTAAAAGCAGTATCAACTAACTATGTAAAGTCATTACTCTCTAAACTTAAACCTTGCTCCCCAAGATCTACCCTCTTACTTCCTGCAGATTGCCTCTGAACTTATTGCCTATCCGGTATCCATCTTTATCAACCGATCCATTTCTGAATCCTATGTCCCCACTGTGTGGAAGAATTTCTTTACTGTACCCATTCACAAAGGGGGTAACTCTTCAGACATATCCAACTTCAGACCGATTGCCATACTGTCTGCACTCTCAAAAATCCTAGAGAAATGCATTCACAAGCAGGTAACGCATTACCTTCACCAGGAAAACCTTCTCACACCCACACAGCATGGTTTCCATCCCAAGCATAGTACAACTACTGCACTCATATCATTCATCACCATGGTCTCCCTAGCTCGTGATAACAATAAACGTGTCTCATGCCTATTCCTTGACCTTTCTAAAGCTTTTGACACTATCTCTCACCCACTCCTTCTAGATAAACTCACTAACTTACATTTCTCTCCCCCTACTATCTCCTGGTTCTCCAGCTATCTCTCTACCCACCAGCAATCAGTTAAATGGTTCTCTGCACTATCCTCCCCTGTCACTGTACAAATGGGAGTCCCCCAAGGGTCCATACTTGGACCACAACTGTTTAATATTTTCACCAACTTGCTCTACTCCTCTTGTCCCCAGTCATCTCTTGTGCAATATGCTGATGACTCAGCTGTTATAACCATTGATGACAACCCAGCTGACTTCCACTCAGCTACCCAGGCATCCATCCACACCACTGAGACTTGGCTTAGTGATAAACTAATACTTAATCCAAAAAAAATAAGCTCCTACTCTTCCTCCCTAAAAACATCACCACACTCAAAAGTACATTTACCATCTTATCCTGCAACAACACTATCATCTCAGCTGAATCTAGTACTAAATTGCTAGGTGTTACAATAGATGATCAGCTTAAGTTTGATCTCCATATTACTAACTTGGTAAAAAGAACTCATCAGAAACTTGGACACCTTTTCCATAGCAAGAAATACTTAACTAACACTGCCCGAATAACTCTCTCCCAGGTGTTATTACTCCCAACACTCCTGTACAGCTGCCACATATTCACACACCTAAATTCTACACTTATTTCCAAGCTTGAAACTACCTATAATAAGATTGCCAGATTTGCAGCTAACCAAACCTACAAGTCACACCACAGCTTAGCAATACAGTAACTAGACTGGCTAGAATTCCCTCAGCTGTTCCAACTATACCAACTACAAATCATCCACTCTATCCTCTATCTACCCTCCTTCTGCCCCAGCCTATCCACTATCATATCCAAATATTCCCCTGCTAGGATGCTACGCAGCTCAAATCAAGAATTATTAGACATCTACAAACCCAAAACCAAAATAGGCTGCCTTCTCTATAACTATAACCCAGTTATATCCTGGAACCAACTCCCCTTGGAAATAAAATCCCTCCAGCATAGCAAAGGTTTCAAATTAGCCACAAGGAAATACCTAAAAACAAAGTGGTCTTGCCACTGTAGCCAACCACCCTGAAACCACCATCCTTTCTCCTATTTCACCACCTCACTCAATGTATTGCTAACACTATTCCCCTGCCTCTTCTACCTCTTCCCTTCCTCTGTCTCCACCCACTCTTAATTCATACAGTCTCACAACAACCTAACTGTCTAGTCTGTCTCCTATACTCTACCTCCCTTACATCTCCTACTAGCCATTCTTACTTTCCTTTCTTGTTTCCTAACTGCTATACATCTAGATCCTACCCACTTTAAATAAGCATCTGCCTAACTATTAACTCATTTTACTCTAACTATAGTCACATTTTCTTCTGCTAATTGTTTAAAACCTTGTTTGTAACAACTCACATACCTGTCTGCCAATTGTTAATACTCTGTATAACTGAATTGCCTGAGGAGCATTTTTTCTCTCTCCATGTCTCTGCTTGTAAGATCTTATAGTTGACTGTTACTACTATGTTACTAAACTTTACTAAATTGTTTTCTAGTCCAGAGGAGCTTTTCTCCTTGGGTCTCTGCTGAAAATGAGCCAAAAGCTCAGCCAGACTAACCCAGTTAACAAATGTAAAATAAATAAATATATACATATATATATATATATATATATATATATATATATATATATATATATATAAATGGTTACCTATCATTTCATCGAAAGTTCATTTCATCTAAAGTTCATTTCATCTAAAGTTCATTACATCGAAAAGCATTTGCCCCCTTCCCCAATGTTGTGCGACCCTGGAGTTGATATATATAGTTAGGGGGTGTGCACAGCCCCACATTAGGGTGTAAGCCCCACCCAAAATGCTTTTGATGTAATGAACTTTAGATGAAATGAACTTTCGATGAAATGAACTTTCGATGAAATGATAGGTAACCATATAAATATATATATATATATATATATATATATATATATATATATATATATATATATATATATATATATATATATATATATATATATATATACACGTATACATAGCCATATGAACACATTAATGAAATTAAAAAAAGAAAAACATCGAATGCATTATTTAAGCATGTTATAGAGTACTCTAGCAATCAATTTAAGTGTTTAATTTTGGAAAAGGTAGAGAATAATGAAAGAGGAGGTCCGTGGCTGGTATATATAGAAATGCGAGAACTATTTTGGCAATTGTATTTTAAAGCATATAACCGACCAGGACTTAATGAAAATCTAAATATTACCCCAATATTAAAACTAAGATCTCTACGAAGATAATGGTGGAAGGAATATATCTACAATTATGTATTTATTGATGTGTATTTTAATTAACAAGTTTTGTTTAAACAAGTGCTGTGCTGGGTCTTTAAACTGATGAAAGAAAACCGTTTGGGTCATGTGATCTACTTGGGTATTTAAGTGGGTGTTTTGATTGAAGTTTTATCTGATGAAGTTTTACGGTTTGTAAGAAGAAAGCGCTCATCTTTTGTTATTTTATAATAAAGTGTTACAGTTTTCAACAGTTCCACTCGGATTTCTGGTTTTGGGAAGTTTTACTTATACACGGTTGACCTTGGCTTATTTGTTTTGGTGGTTTTTCATTCCTTTTTCTGGAGTTTTATAACTCATAGTCAACAATTCATATTACCTTGAGTTGCACTCATGAATACTACTCAGAAAGAAAAAAACAATCAAATAGGATAAGGTTTTTCTTGCTAAGCATTATTTTGTTTTACAGTTTGGCTTATTACAATACAAACCCAAAAGTAAGTAAAACATATTCAGCACATGAGGGAAAGTTCTTGCATGCTATTCATAGCTGGTGGGCTCTACATACTGCAAGCATTAACAAAATTACAATCCCCTAGATTTTTAAACTGCTTGTATGTTGGCCATAGTATTTTCTACTGTATCTGTGAAAGTTCATATATAAATACTAGGCTATCTGTCTGCAGACTATTACAAGCCTAGCTAATAACCAGAGGCTAGTATCAGACTCTGTACCTTATATCTGTGAGATAAAGATCTTAATCATTATGCTAAACTCTTGTTATAACTTCTTCTTCTTCTTTCGGCTTTTTCCCTGTTAGGGGTCACCACAGCGGATCACATGTCTGCTCATGATTGGCAGTGGAGTTTTACAGTGTTGAGTTGCCAGCCCAGTGCCCAACCTTCCACAGAAGGCACACACACTCACACCTAGGGCCAATTTAGAGCTTCCAATCCACCTAGAGCATGTCTTTGGGATGTGGGAGGAAACTGGAGCACCTGGAGGAAACCCATGCGACCACATGCAGACTCCACACAGAAGGCATCCCAGCCAAGGATCAAACCGGAGAACCTCTTGTTGTGAGGCGGCAATGCTAACTGCTGCACCACTATGGCCACCTAAACCGTTGTTATAACCATGACCCATATATACTACAGACCCTTCTGTCATCAAACAAAAGCACATTTAAAAAAGGATGTAGATAAAGAAAACTACAGAGGGTGACAACAAGAACACTGCAAAATATGAAGTGAAATGAAATACTACCTCAGCTAAATGAAAATCTAAAGGTGAAATGTAACAAATAACCTTACTTTCTGTCTCCAAATGAAATATTAAACAATTATTCCAGTAAGTATTATCACTGAAATTTCAATAACAGGGAGAGTGATTAAACTGCAGTCTCTTTTTATACATAACATAATATCAGATCATTCACAAACTACAATTATTTTAATGAATGCATAACAGCAATGGAAAAAGTCTGGGCTACTGGGATTTATGGTTTACCTATACCTGCTGTATTTGGTCATGCAAACTTTACTGGAGGGTTGGGGGGGGGTTATGCTGGGTTTTACCTAAGCCTGCTATGTTGGGTCACAAACAACTTGTCCAGGTGTGGGTTATGCTGAGACTTACTCATACCTGCTGTGTTGGGTCACTCATAGTTTGTCCGGGCATGGGTTAATTCTGGGATCTAATCATAACTGCTGTGTTGGTACACTCATGGTTTGTCCAGGTGTTGCTTATGTTGGGATTTATTCTTATCAGCTCCGTTTGGTCACTCACGGTTTTTCCAGGTGTTGTTTATGCTGGGATTTACTAATACCTGCTGTGTTTGGTCATAGCTTTGTCCATGTGGAGTTATGCTGGGATTTATTCATACCTGCTGTATTGGGACACTCATAATTTGTCCAGGTGTGAGTTAATCTAAAATGTATTCATCCATGTTGGATTTAGCACCTCAGGTCTTGCCTTCTTTACAAATTTCAGCAGTTATGAATAAATCCTAAACAAAGCACACTCCTTGTTCATCTGTTATTGAACTAGTAATCCATATTTAATAGTTATATTCTGACAAGCACAAAAGCCTGCAATTTCAATTTGTGCTAAAGCTGTTTTGGCAACAAAGTTAACCTTTGCAGGTATACATCACCTTATATTTTATCACATATCAAGACCACAGTACCCTTTCATGTACTTTGTATGCTTGCTGCTGTTCCAATATAGACACAGAAGAAGAGTTAATGTCTTCATTGCATGTCACACATGAAGGTAAGTCCATCAATCGCATATCTTTGCCCAAGAAGCAACAATCACCCTTCCAGGGATTTTACACTGACAATTCATTCTAGTTCTTTCTTCAGCTTTGTGAACTAGATACATCATTTGCACATAAAGATACGGTTCAGCTCTAACCAACACATACAAAGATAAATGCACATTTGTCATGCCAAGTGTGGCTGATTTTGCATTTTGGGACCTCATTAATGAATGGCACAAAGCTAACAAAGAACAAGGGTATAAACTACTCACATTTATTATGTTAACTTGTACAAGCACTTCACCTGACATAAATGCATTAAAACTGAATTATATTTCCAGTCCAATGCATCTTACAGGCAATTGCAGTGAAGCTGAAATACATATGAAACAGTCTTTGAATTTCAATTCAGTAATTTGTCTAAATTTTTTAAATGACCTTACTCAATCTCTGATATCATTTTAGATGAGTTTTCTTACAATAGTTCACTGCTTTGTCTCTTAATGCATTTATAAGTATTAGACTAAATAATTGTACATTTGCTATTACAATGTAGATTGATATGATTATCAGATGAAATACAATGGCTAGAAAAAAATCATGTTACATCTTTATGAGAAAACAATGGCTTGATTCTCAAAGTAAATAACAGAAAAAAAACTGAAAAAAGTAATGTTACAACACATTGTTTTCCATTTCATTTCCATTTTAACCTTAACCCACCAAAAGTTTTTCATATGTAAGACATCTGACATTCCTGGAGCACAGAGGTACACATCATTATAGCTAACCAGTTCATGAGCTCACCAGTTATAAAACTCTTTAGGACACAACACAGTGGTGGGTGGGTTATCACATCAGCTGAACAGAGCTTGAAGGGGAATCCTACTGCTTTATAACTGGGATGCAGTAAGTTACATGTCTCACAGTGAGCTGAATGCAATACCAAGTGGGAGGGAGGGCAGCTCAATAAGAGAGGGCAGTACAGAACTCATTACTAGGGAAGAAGTAGGGGTTTTCATTTAGTAGTGCACTGTTAATTCTAAAATAATCACAAATGAAGTTCTGCTGTGATCTGTGGTGTCTCCATCTTGTTACCACTGATTTTGTAGCTAACATAAATAGTTCTTGTCAAAAAAAACAGACAGCATGCCCATAATGCAATATACCTGTTTATTATATGTTCATTGAAATTACACCTACATTTTGATACAAAAAAGAGCAAAGGTGTGTCTTGCAAAATAAAGAATCTGGAGAAAGACCAATGGAGAAGAGTTTTGAAATTTTGGTGCCAGAGGAAGAAAATGTCCTAGAAGTGCTTGTCAAGGAATAATTAATGCATGCCAGCGAGTGTAAAAACCAATGGTACAGAAAAAGCAGAGTACTGTGAGTCTAAAGTAAACAGTTTCTTGAAATATGATGTGTAATTCTGACATGGGTACTCAGAAGAGATATCAGATTAAGAAATGATTCATAAAGAAAGTATCAGACCTAATAAGGGCCTGAAGCATCTGTACTATGAGAAAACACTGGAAGAATGTGACATGTTTAATCCAGTTTACTGTCATTTAACCGGATCACACAATAGCGAATCGCTGTTACGTTGAGGTAAAACGCCGAAACTAACGACGAACAACAAAAACATCAAAGTGTGGTGACTGTAAATGTTGACTTCAACATTTTCGAACAGTTCCGGGGACACCATTACTATGCATGGCACAGTAAATAACATGTTTGCAGGGGGGCAAGTTGCCCCCCCCCACACCCCCTGCTACTTAAATATACTAATGGATCGCACTATAGTGAGGGAAAGGCTACATTTCCTGATCCCCACTACAGTGCGAGCTGAACTGAAATGTCGGGACTGACAACAGCGAATGCTGTTCGCTGTTGTCAGTTCCGACATTTTCTTTGTCGACTTAATGAATCTGTGACAGCAAAATTCGAAATTTTGTCAATCGCACAAACTGCGATGGACAAAATGATAGTAAACTGTTTAATCCACAGCAGGCTGTACTATGAATATACAAATATAGTACAGCAGAGGAGTAGCTATGGTGGGGCAAACAGAGCAGCTACCTCAGGCACAAAGTGTTGGTAGGAAATGTGATCAGTATTAAGTGTATTAACAGCATTCAGAAATGAATGCTGGTGATGCATTTTTACCTTTGCAGTTAAAACTGAAGTGATTTAAGGCTCCCTATGTGGCATAAACTATAGCTGCTACTAGTTACAAATGTAGCAAGCAGTCACAGTTTAAATGAACAGAAGGGCTTTTGTTTGTCAGAGTTGAAAGGCATGGACTTTAAACGAGGAACATCTGATCATGAATGGACGGATCTTGTTTTTTTTTTTTTTTGTTTTGCTCCTCAAAGTTAAAGGTGCTACCCTAATCATGAGATGACCCTGGACATTAAGCTAGCTAGTTACATCCCTGTGGTGCAATATTATGGAGTGGTTTTGAGCCTCCGAAGAGTGAGCATCACTCAGAGCAAAACTCCGGTCTCTGTGGAT
Organism: Protopterus annectens; assembly: GCF_019279795.1. Taxonomy (NCBI): domain Eukaryota; kingdom Metazoa; phylum Chordata; order Ceratodontiformes; family Protopteridae; genus Protopterus; species Protopterus annectens. The sequence goes on along the minus strand of NC_056748.1, from coordinate 1,013,250,400 downwards.
AATCCTCTTCCCCAAACTTCAGTAACATTAAAGATGATTTTACTAAAAAATGGCATGTAGGAGCTTTCCCATTGCACAGTAGTGCTGGTGGCAGTGTGTGTGTGTGTGTGGGGGGGGGGGGGGTAGCCTTTGCCCCATGTAAAACTTTAAGGGGAAATTCCACTTCAAATTCTTTTCTCAGATTTGAGTGGAATTCAGGTTGGCATTGCACTCTCTCTGTCACAAAAGTATATGGTCATATACTGACATAAAATTGGCTAAGACTGCAAAAGTGGAGAGGACTAAGACCATCAAGGAAGCAAAACTGATAGGAAGGGACATGAACATGATTGGAAGGAAGGAATGTTAGCAATGGTTTGCAAAGGTACAAACATACCGAGAATGTAGTGAATTCCAGAAAAGCATTCCTGCTGGAAATAGTATATTTGTAACATGTTTAAGGATTTAATGGAGGGATGAGGCATAATCTGATAGAATATGTGGGACTACTAGGTAGTGGAAGGGTGGTAAAATGCAACACCTTAATGTCTTTGTGTATAATAATATGAAGTAAGTGGGTATAATTTAAGTAGTCACTGTTCTAAAGACAAGCTGGCTGAACACAGGCATTCTGAAATTAGCACACTGAAGTTGTAGTTTGTTGCACTTCTACAGTATGTGATGAATAAGCAGGATTCCTACAGGCTACAGTCACTCTTTAACATCATGCAAGCTATCCCAAGCTGCTACAACCTCAGAACTGTCAGTGATAAAGTGGTGCTGGAAAAAAGCTTTTAACAAGGAGACAGTCATAATGTGCATTTTGCTTAGTGTGTGTATTTTTTGTCTATAAGTGATTTTTGGTGAATATGTATTTGTGAGTATTTAGACAAGCGTGTACTTGAGGTATTGGTTGAATAGGAATGTTGTGTTGCAGGCAGAATCGTGTAATACGGTCACCTTGGGCAAACAATCAATTACATAACAACACACACACACACACACACACACACACACACACACACACACACACACACACACACACACACACACACACACACACAAAACAGGTTCAAGAAACAATGTAAAAGTGGAAAAAAGCCACTCAAAAGGTTTATTTGTAAGAGCTTTTGTCTCAAGCATAAATTATTCACACACTTTATCAAAAAGAAAAGCTGAAATTAAATGAATCTTAAATAATGTTGCACATAAAGGCACATGATAATGAAAAAAATCACAACTTATTTAATTTACAGCTTTTTTTCCTTCAAATGGCTCTTAAAATTTGTATTAAAATGTCAGAATTGTGTACTTCTGATATAATTTTATTAATGATATCCTGTGGGTAATAGCTTGCCAAAATTATTTACCCATCCTACCTTAGCCTTGATACCAATTTCTAAATCAGTGGTAAGTTGCCTCCACCTTACATACTGATTTTTACCTATAGTATTTTTCATGTTGGCATGATGCATACCGGTGTAATACAAATAGACATTGCTGTCTATACTTTTAAAATTAATACATTGCTAAAGTTCACATACTATCCCCCTTACACACTGTCATAGGTAACAATGACATGCTGTTGGTACTACCATTAAGGAAATCAAGTCTGTTAACTTTAATCTATAGCTTTGTTTTTTTTTTTATTATAGTATGATATTATGTGCAACATTTATTTAAGGATTGTTTTGGTTTCAAAGTGTTTTTGCCTGATGAAATCTCTGTATACTTCATGTTTGTGATGAAAATATTTACAGTAAACCTTTTAGTGATTTTTTTCAGTTCTGCATTGTTTCTCAATCCTCTGCATTTATTTGTTTTTTTTTTTTTCCACTTGGGTATTTAGTTGTAATACAGCAGGGGAAACATAGCTTCATTTTTTAAATGCCTGATTGTGTATATATATATATATATATATATATATATATATATATATATATATATATATATATATATCTGCATAAATATATATATATATATATATATATATATATATATATATATATCTGCATAAACAAACAATTTCCATGCTTCAAGATACAATTGTGAGGGGATTTTCTTGCAGTGAGCATGCATGTCCTGAGTCCCAACATCAGGATGCAGCCTCGTGCCATCTCAATGCCTCTGGACATGTCTTCTGCCTAAATAAGACAGCCTTCATTCAGCTGATGACTCTGTTCCATCTGGAGTAGACTTCAGTTCTACTCATTACTTAGTCAGTGACAACCCGTTTTAGCTCCAAAGCCATGTGTGCTTACGTTTAAGCAGGGATTATTAGCATAGAGTGAGGCAGCATTGTTTAGATAACCTTCATGTCCATTTGATACAAAAACACTGATGCCACAGTTTCAGTAAATTCTGTACTTTATCTGAACGTTCTTGTAATTTTCATTTGCTCCATGTTGAAGATGTTTGTTCTGGTCTGTTCTTTCATATTTTTCCAAAAGGAGATCAAAAGCTTCACGTTTGTCCTTGTGTCTACAACACTGAGTGAGTGTGGTTTCTAAAGCCATGAAAGAAAACTATACTGATACGATAATGCAATGTAGAATGACAATTTTAATGAAATGTCCTCCTCCTTAGACTTTCCAGGAGAATTGCGCAAAGATCTCCATCATATTCCAAAAAAAAAAAAAAACAGTGACAAACATACAAATACAGAAATATGAAAATGGATGTAGGCCAACGACTTCCAGAGACTATCTCAGTACTGCCGCTGGGTGTTGGACTGCTACCTTTCACACAAAAAAACCCTAATCCTAACCCTTCCTTAAGCCATTCTTTATTTGTTATGTTATTTATGGACATTCTATCCAACAAATTATTCCAGGTTCTAAATATAATGTGTGTGAATAATGCTTCCTTGTATAATTCCTAATCCTGCCATTCACAAGTTGTCCTCTGTCTTCCTCTTCTTATCTTCATTCTTTTCTTCAGTACAGTCTATCCAACGCTTCCATCATGCACATTTATTTCATTATAATAATTCTTTAACATGCTAAAGTGACAGGCAGTATCCCTAGGAATAGTCAGGGTCCAATGGATGCAATGATCATACTCAGTCTGCATGGGTTGTTTCTAAGATTATATTAAGAGCACTATGTGTGATTCTGGAAGCCATCCTTGAATTGGAATATTAGATTCACAGAGGTCATATAAAAAAGGATAACAGTTCTAGTGGAGGTGGTACTTGGGCTTGGCAACTCAGCTTAAGCAAGACTGTAACCCCATAGGGTTCTTCCTTTCTTCGTGTGTTGAATCTATAATCAATGACCTCAGGAAGTTTCTCTTACTTGGAATATTTTCTACCGATACAGTACATAAAGTTGTACTTCTTCCTCTAAACACAAGCTGCTACCTTTACATTCACCCATTTAGCCATTCTAAGTAGAACCAAAGCAGACTCATCACTGACTTCAATTATTCTGGCATCAGCAGTCATCATGCTTATTGCATTTTGAAGCCTCTCTGTTACGTCGCACACTTATATGTTGGTCAGTACCATTCTAAATACTGAGTACTACAGCATTCTAAGGGTCAACCGACACTATAGTTCCCTTCACCCACCTGCCACTGACATAATAAGCTAGTTCCCTACAAAGTTCGCCATTATATCTTTCTACTCCCAAGCCCTTCAGTTTCCATACTACCCTTACGTGCAGCAGGATATAGTAGATCATAGTCCAGATAGGTCACATCCATCACTTTTCTTTCAACAAAATCCACAGTTGTCCCATTTGTGATACTGGTTGAAATGTAAGTACTGCTTACAGTGACATAGACTGATGTCTTTGTAAAATCCATTTTATGTAAACTGACTGTTCTATTGTAAACCTCGCTGCTCAACTCACTAATGCTAAGTGGGTGCTATTAAGAAACATTACACCTATAGTGGAAACAGATCTGTCGTTAGGTTACATTTGTTTTATACTCAGTCTTGAAGCATCCAAGTCAGACTGCTATTTTGCTTACTGCTCTTACACACTGTAGTGTTGTGTCATCAGAGCCAGCAGGTTATACAGTTTTAGTGCATATTCCACTTTTGGCTTCAGGTCCTGCTTGTTGATTCATCTCACTGCTTTTGCAGCATCATTGCACTCATATACAATGTTGTCATGGCATCCAAGCCAAACTGTGGCTTCACTTCACTACACTTAGACATTATCCGTTGTTGTGACTGAGCTAGTTTACAATTTCACTTCACTATGCTTGTCATGCTCTGTCATTGTGACATGTGAGGGAGGTTGCTGATTCATTTCACTGCTCTTATGTGCACCACTGTTGTGGCAACTAAACCAATCTGCTATCCAAATCATTGTGCTTGTAGTGGCACTGAGGAGAGTTTGCTGATTCACCTTACTGTTCAGTGTATGTCATCACAGTTGTTATACATCTGCTATTAATACCAGACTTGTGGCATTCATTCGCAGCATTACTATGGTGCTAGGCAAACATATAACTCCTACCTTATTAGAAGAATAATTGGCTCGCTGTTGTACACTAGAATCTGCAAACCATGATAGCACAGTTACCACTTACACCATCTTTTGCTAGCCTGTTGGCATAAGTATCCCAAGATAGTGCACTAACTACTTTGTTTACTGACAGCCACTTACTCCTATTACAAACTGCCTCTATATGTGAAAGGAGTAAACACTAACTAAATAAGGAGGCCAGTGTTTCATAACAATATACTGTTAACATCCACGAGAATGTTAGTAGCACCACCTACCGTATGCCATGATACTCATAAAAAAAATAAAATAAACCTTCTTATGTTGACATACTTAAGAAATCCCTACCTACACCAAAAAGGCAACCAATGTATGGGTGGTCCAACAAACTCATTAAAATTAAAGAAACATACCATCTTCACATAGAGCACCATCCAGCATTAACACTGAAATAAGGGGTCACCCAGCCTGCTTGCCAAAGCCCTTAACCAGATCATGCAGTAGCGTATTAGTCATAGCTGAGTCCAGAGTGAGATACATAAATTTCACCTTGCTGCATTACTTCAGAGAGTTTTTCTTCAAATGCTGTTGGTTTTAGGCCAAGTGAACGGATATTTTCCATTCAATTACACTGATAATTTGAAGGTGATTTACATTTTTCACCACTATCAACAAACAGTGGGGCAAGGGAATTTCTACTTTCTTCCACTGTTGTGTAATTTCACAGATGGTATGTTTAAAGTGAGAGGAATATGAGGACTTCTAGGGGGCTTGCCTCCTTGTATAAATGTTGCTTTGTTGATTTTTACTTAGTTTTAAGGTTTTTGATTGTTGTGATGAATCCCTTTTAGATATTTATACAATTTAACTTGATTAGAACACTTCTTCCACTGGACCGATTTCAGTCGCAGCCCAGAATGCGAACAAGTAGAAAAAATAAGAATAATTTAAATACAACAATAGAGCATGCTAAAAAGAAAGGAATGTTAATATAAATTAAAAAATGGTTTAAGAAGGTAGTCAACAGAAACCACCATGTACATCAGTTAGAGTAGTAACATGTTAGGAGTTAGAAAAGAAATAATATAGTGAAAATGACAGGAAGTATATATTGGAGATTAGGGAGAGCTTGCGCTGGGAGATGTTCATAGGTTCATAGGTAGGTACTAGGCTATTGGCCCTACGGCCTATATAAGCCTAGCCAAACAGTACCCTGGCTTTTGCCACCCAAGAAAATTATTTTCCTGTGCTCCTGTCAAGCAGAGCCACAGAAGTGATCCCCAGGGTAAATTTCCTATCTCCCATCCAATCATCATGATTTTTCTTGAAGAGTGCTAATGAGGAGCTTTGTTTGATATAGATAGGTAGTTTGTTCCAGAGTATGGGAAGATTCTGAGACAGGAATCTATCCCTCCAGCATGTTCTGTTTATTGTGGTTCCAAGGTTTATGTCCCTAGAGCATGTAGCTCAGAGGGATTGGGATTTCTTTACGTGGAGCATGTCCAGCAGCTCTGGGTTTGACATAGCTTTGTATGTTAGGCAGAGACTGTCTCTGAGTAGGCAATATGCGACAGAGTAAAGCTGGAGTTTTTTGAGACGGTCTGCGTAGGGCATCTGTTTGAGGCTGGTAATCCTCTTTGTGAGGTATTTCTGTGGCCTTTCCAGTTGTTGTAGATGTCTTGTGGGGTACATACAAAAAGAGGCACTGTACTCTAAAATGGGTCTAATGAGTGATGAGTAGAGGGGAACAATGACCTCTTTTTTCCTGGATGAGAAACCTTTTTTGATGGGGTGTGCCACGTAGAAGGATTTCCTGACTACTGTGGCGATGTGATTATGAAAGGAGAGACTACTGTCCACCTGTGTCCCAAGGTCTCTTATCACACTTTCAGTGTTAAGTAGACTACCGCCTATGTGGTAGTTCATGGGTACAGAGTTTTTACCAAAAGGGATGACAATGCACTTTCTGGCATTGAGCTTAACTTGCACTTGTAAACAAGAGCAGTTAGAGAGGTCTTTGAGATTTCAGGGAAGATCCTTCCAGAGCTTGGGTCCAAGGATGGAAAGGAAGTGATTAGAGCACTGAAGACTAGTTTCAGGTGCTTGCAAGAGAGGCCCTGAATGGCAATGAGATATAAAGTTAAATGACTGAGCCTGTCTAATGGACGGATGGCCTTTCTCTGTTTCGACGCAATAAAGTTTGGGTCATGAAATCAGTTGATGGTTGGAATGCAGTGCCTGCTGTGACTGTAAAGTCCGATTTTTGACCGTCAGACTCTGTTACAGTTTGTGCAGGTGTAGTCAGTGCCTGGCTGTGTAGGTTTTTTCATTGTCTGGTGCAGAATTTTACAGTCTTCTGTCTAAGTAAGCTGGTGAAAGAGAAGGGCAGGAATTTCTTACATGAGCAGGAAAAGTTGGGAGCAAAGGAGTAGACTGGCTAGTTGCTGAACCAGCAGCAACAGACCATGGTTCTTGTCCTTTGTGGAAGGACGTATGGTATTTCCTTGGTCATATGTGCTATCAGTGAGAATCACTGCTGCCTGGTCTAGTACAGTGCTATTAGTACAATGTTGTATACTTCTGCATGAACCTTCTCCATCTCCCTGGGAATCAACAGAGTAGGAAGTAATGCACACAGGAACAGATTCTGCCAATCAGATAAAAATACAACTACTCTGCTGCCTGGAAGCCTTTTATAGTAAACCAGGTAACTCATGATTCACCTGGAATTTGAGGAGATCTAAGTCAAGAAGCTCCCAGCTGGATATCTGCTGTCAGAAGACTTTTGTGCTCAGCTTTAGTTCTTTATTGATAAATTTTTAATTGAGTTAGCAGATTTGTCTGAGAGCACTTTTCAGTCATGACCCAGGTAAGAGGCAACATACAATACAATGAACAAAGAACACAATATGCAGCATGATATGAGAGCTAGATTAGAACACAGAAGTAGAATTGCATATGCATAGTAGTTTCCCAGGAGTGCCAGCTCAGGACATCCACAATACTGTTGGATTGTGAGGGAATGTATAATGCTTTGAGCTCTAAGTTAACCTGAACTGTTAGATCCTGTACCTGCATCTGGAATAGGGGAGATGGGAGATGGCCTCCTGTGTCCTTGCATGTTTATGTACCATGACTCCTGTATTGTCCATAGTTAACAGGAGAACTACAATTTTCCATTGGGTTTTGAATGCCTTGACCTCTAGGATGACTGCTTACCCTTCCTTCAGGTCTAATGCAGATTTCTTTGGAAATTCAGACACCCCAAACTGCCAGAACTCCTAAATGAATTCCCCAAGGTAAAGTCTGAGGCATTAGTTATTATGGAATGAATCATTTCAGGCTGTAAAGAGGGTTAAACCTTTGCTTCTGTGCATCTATTCCACCTTTCACATGATCTCCTTTCAGATGTACAGAAACACCAGGAGAATCCTGTCCAGGAGGCTGGCTTAAGGAAGACTTCAAGTACCACTGGATCTTTCTTATACATAATTTGAGGAGGGTCATGTTCATATATACCAACACCCTGAGAAATTGCTAGGACATCCTGGAGTACCTGTCAGCCCTTTGGGGAAAAAATGTCTCCAAAAATACAATCTTGTTTTTAGGAAGGTAAACCCTGCACTACTCTGTGTTTAGTGTTACTTCAAGGCATGTTGTTGGTCTTTTCTAGTGTCAAACTCAAGTAAGTTAAGCAAGAATCACTGATCCCTGAGACAATCCCTGATGAGTCTTAATTTATCCAAAATATCCCACTCCAAGAGGTCCTGAAAAATGCAGTCACCCTACCAAGGAGTAAACGTACAACCCCTTTCATTCTCAGAAAAAAATAGGCTCACGCAAATCTCCCAGAATTCTATTAGTCTTTTGGAATGTTGGGGAGAGGAAGGGAAGGAAACAGGGAGGTGGAAGGCTCCCTGAGTTATGAGGTCATAGGTGTATACTAGGCTAACAACCACTAGGGCCCTTATATACCTAGCCACTAAACCCAAATCTGACCTACAAATTTGATTTATATACGAGTGATTTACTGACTGCCTCTGTCCATCAGAGACATAGGCACAAGACCAGGGGTGAATTTCTGTTTACTCATCCACTGGTCCAAGTTGTGCTTAAATAGGGGTATTCAAAATAAGTGGTTTGGCTGCTTCCCATAATCCTCTTTACTTTATGTTTCTTTTGCCCCTGAAATATTTGTTTTTTGGCATTCACTTTTCTGGTGTTTGGCCTAGTTCCTGTAAAAGGCAGTTTTAAAAGGATACTTTCTACCTTATTTGGGGATTCAAAGGTGAAAAAGCTATTTCACATTTTACATCTATAGTAAATATATATAAATATATAAAATATATCTATATATTACCTATCTATATCTATATATACATATATATATATATCTATATATATATATCTATATATATATATATATATATATATATATATATATATATATATATTTTATAAAATTGCTACTGTTTGTACTTCTTGTAAATAGTGACCGAAAAGGTGCAGGCATCTAAAATCCCATGTGCCTATTGGTATCGATCACTAGAGCTTGTTCTAATAAACTGAGATACCTTTTATTTCTCAACTGTCTACAGACATAATATTTAAAGCTGCTACCCAACAACTCTGTATATGCAGCCCTTATAGACTGAGCATTTAAAACAGGGACTTTAGATAAAATTACAATGCTGGGGATGTTTCACTGAAAAGTGGTTTTACATTTAATATGGTCTACCTGTGTTACATTACTCCGCATCTCAAGTGTTTTTGCTAGAAAGAGAATTTGCAATTGTATTTTCTTGCAGATACTGTGGATACATTCTTTCCCACACGATATCTATATTTGCACCGCAGCGTTCTGGTTCTGTAAATACTTAACAATAGTCTCTTGATTCTAACAATGGTATTTTCCCTCTAACTCTTTCTCCCTTTTATTCTTTTTCAGTTAGTCTAAGGGTATATCCTACTAGCTGCTAATGCTGCCTGATACCAGTGCCCTGACGTTGAGTCTGAGCACTAAATCAGTACCTGCATCTTCGAGAGCTTAAATCTGGACAGTGATCTCAGTGTGCATAACATGTCCTGCACCAGAGGTTTACCTATTAAATTAGCTACTAAATATTATTTTGAGAGAAGCTGTAAGTGGCACGCACACCAGCCAGGAAAATAACACTGCAACCTACCCCCCAAGCTGTAATTTTGGACTATTATTCTAATACAGAAAAATGATAGCCCTCAAACAATATTCCAGGTGTATATTATATGCTCAAAGGGACTTTTCTTTGAACATATAATCATCGACACCTAAAGAGTGAATGCTCTAAAGCACGAATGGCCAGATCTGATCTGATCTACCCAAACTCTTTAAGTAGTAGTTTGCCCTTGCGGCACCATATTTAAACCCTATCTCCCTAGTGAAGGCTTCCCCTTGGTCGTCCACGTGGTGTGCTGCTCCCTGGAAGCCTAGCGTTGCTAATTGGGTTGTCCCCGCTCGTTATTTTTACAGAGTGTTTTTAGAAGCTACAAGGCAGTCTACTAAAGTGTGAACACCCAGGATGCATCCCTTCTACCTCTCAGTGTTGGCTACAGCTGATAGCCTTATATATTTGCTGTATGTGCATTTATTTTCCTTTAACTTTGTTACAGTAATTTTGGAACTGGGCCAGCACACTTGCGGAACTAACCTAGGCTGTTTTCCTCCCCCATAGAATTATTTCTAACTTAGCTTTAAAGTTGAAGTCCTTCCTCCTGTACGCCACTAGATGGCAGCAGAATACAGAAACTGATAGCTTTTAGTCTACTTTGGAGCATTGCTCTGGTTCTCTGTGCTGCTTATCTTATTTACTGCTAACCCAATTTATCCCCTAAAAGATCTTACAGCAAACTCCACTTTCCAGAGTAAGGGATTGCTGGATTTGTATAAACTTTACTATTAAACACCCACAATAAGGTGTTTCTTACCTAGCTAAGAGACATCAGTGCTTAGCTTCTCTGAAAGGCCAGATTGGCTCCACACAATCTACTAACTGGCTCTGCCCCGCTTTGCTCCCCTACCCTACCTCCATATCACACCCACCCCCAGTGGTCCTACACTTATGCTACCTTTACCACACCCTCTCCCTGAAACAACCTATCCTATGCAACTGTCAATTGACACAACTCCACCTCATCCCTCCTAACTTACTTTCTCTATTGTCTTTTCTTATAGCACCTTACCTTATCCACATACCTGTAGCTATTCTTCCCAGGAAAGACTATACCTTACCTATAATTCAAATTGTAGTTATATCCTAACTCTATCTCTGTAGAGTTTTATAACCATTCTTAGCAGTATGTCTTCTAAAACTAAAACTATCCAAACTAAGACTTCTAAAACTAGCCTAACCAAGCTAATACTCATAGCCACACTTTTTCTAGTCCTCACCTTGGCCTATCTCCTTACTTCCTATGAAAAATGTAATTATTACCACTTTAACTACTCTCTCAAACAAACAGCCATTCAATTTACTACCCAAACACATATTCATTTAAACATCACATCCACCTCTAACTACCTGCTAGCCAAATACCATCAACTTGCACATATTAAATTTAATAATCCAAATATAAGGAGGCTGAAATATCTAACCAGCTTCTCCTGCAAACCACCTTTAGAGCTTAAAACTCCACCCTAACCCAGGACCAACTAATGTCTCCACTGACAGAACTTATAGTATCACAAACTCTACCCTTCCAACCCTAACCACTGTCTCAAACACCTTATTTATAGGGCATCTCAATATCCACAGTATTAACAACAAGGTTGCCCATCTCCATGCCCTCCTTGATACTCACTCCTTTGACATCTTTTGTCTTACTGAAACTTGGTTGAAACCTGGTACTAAAGACAATGTAATACTTCCCTCAGGCTACAACATATTGAGACTGGACCGCATAAAATGTAAGGGTGGGGGAGTAGCACTGCTGTTTAAGACTGGACTACAGATCTCCTCTGTACCTTATAACCCACTACAGGATAGTAAGGCTGAACTCCTTATTTCTAAACTACAACTAAACCCTAATAAATAAATCTATATCATCTGTATCTATCTACCTCCTGGTAATAATAATACCATAATAGAAAATATCTTAAGTAGGGTATCTTCTATTTACCCACAAGAAACTATCATATTAGGAGACTTTAATTATGACTGGTCTTCTGTCAATACAGATAATACTTCCTCACATATTAATCTTCATGGCTTTACTCAGACAATCAACACCACTACAAGAATCAATAAACCTAACAACAAAGAAAGTAATTTAGATTGGATTCTTATTAACAAACAACAACAAACTTATTTAGTAGGAACTCTGCCTAATGATGTAAGTGATCATACCTTAACTTACATCATAAGACAAAAAAGTGACATTACTAACACCCCAACCTATAGGATCTCACGAAGCAATAAACACTTTAACACATTATCATTCCAAAATTAACTAAAGGCCTGGAACTGGAACCCTCTAAAAATTCTCCCCCTTGAACAAGCTGTTAAATATTTCATTAACAAATTCTTAACAATCCTTGATGAACATGCTCCAAAACGATTTGCTGGAGTTAAATCCAAGCCAGCCCCCTGGCTGTCTAAAGAGACAAGACAAAAAATATTACTTAGGAACAAATCTTGGGCTAAGTGGAGAGCTACCAAAACTACCTCTGATCAACAAGCCTTTAGACAGTTAAGAAATAGTACTAAAAAAGCCATCTTCACAGACAAAAATACCTACTATTGTAAATTACAGCAAACTCACCATAACAACCCCCAAAGGTTCTGGTCAACCTTAAATAGACTCCTACACCCAGGCCAGTCTAGTACACCTTCCCCCTTAGGGGCTGAAAAGAATACCTCACATCAAACTGCTAATGCCTTTAATACCTTTTTTACTGACACCATTAATTCACTAGCCTGTCACCTTTCCATAGACAAGTCTAGCCTCCCTAGCTCCACATCTCCTAATCTTCCTATATTCCAGCTACAACCAATCTCTACCACCTATATCCAAAAACTTATCCAAAAACTTAAACCCTGTACCCCCTCTGCTGATCAGTTACCATCTGAATACCTTCAAAAAGCAGCTGAAGCAGTTGCCTATCCCATATCCATCCTTATAAATAGAACCATCATTGAAGGAACCATCCCTGTTATCTGGAAAATCTCCCGCATTATCCCTTTACATAAAGGAGGTAACTCCAATGAGTATTCTTACTATAGGCCTATAGCACTCTTATCACCCTTAGCAAAAATTATGGAGAAATGCATTCACCATCAGCTAATGGACCAATTAACTCAATATAACTTACTAGCTAACTGACAGCATGGCTTTAGGCCATTTCATAGTACCACCACAGCTCTCCTATCCTTTACCGATTACATCAATAGAAACCACACAAACAACATCCTCTCATCAGCACTCTTTATAGACCTGTCAAAAGCCTTTGATATGGTAAACCACCTCCTGCTCATTCACTGGTTTACTTCTTACCTTAGCAACAGGCAGTTCTCTGGGAAAACAAACTTTCATCCCTTCTGCCAGTCTCTCTTGGTGTCCCTCAGGGCTCCATTCTAGGACCTCTTCTCTTTATTCATAAATGACCTACATGCAGCAATACCTCAAGCTACATGTATACAATATGCAGATTATTCTACAATAGCATGTTCTGCTAAAACCACATCTGAACTACAAACACTAACGCAGAATGTATTTAGTACAGTTGAGGCATAGTTCTTGAAACGTTGCCTCCTTTTGAATGCCAAAAAAACAAACTTCTGCTCTTTAGGCGTAATAGTAAGTCCCTCCCCCATAGAATTCTCTATCATATCCAGTAATGGCACACATATATCCCCTGACTCTACCACCAAGCTGTTAGGTATCACAATAGACAATAACCTCACTTTTTATAATCACATTAATAACACTAAAACCGTAAATAGAAAACTGGGCTCCTTCTACAGAATTAAAACCTTCTTAACTCCAACAGCCAAAACTACACTTGCTCACTCTCATCTTATTTCTACTCTTCTCTACGTTTCTCCCATATACACTAACCTAAAGATAAATAATCTCACTAAACTAGCGAACACATACAATAGCATTGCCAGATTTGCTACTGGGAACCCATTTAGAACTCACCACTGTCATAACCTATAGCAACTAAACTGGCTTGAACTAAAAAACATGCTGACACTTTCCCAACTCACCTTTGTCCATAGGATATTTTGCCAACCTAATAACAACCCTATACTTTCTAACCTTATCTCCCCACTTATACTAACCTAAATTCCTTATGCTCTTCAAATAAACTTCTTGTGAGGTTAACTAAGTCTAACAACATCGCTGGTGACTGCCTATTCTCTAATACCATAGGTAAATATTGGAATCTTCTACCTACTGCTCTAACTTCTATTCCCTCCCCTTCCTCTTTAAACAAAAGCTTAAAAAACATCTTAAAACACACTGGTTATGGCCATGCATCGATCCTAACTAATCTTGTGATTCCACTAATTATTCTTTTATACTACTTTATTTCATTATTCTCTATGGCTTACCCCTTGGGAAGCTTGTTTCAAAAGCACCTTTGCAAGTAGTAACTGTTATAAATTGTTAAAAAACTTTGGATGTGTAATTAATTGCTGAATTACTCTATATTTCCACAGATGTTTTACTATAACAGAACTCTTCTATCTTGTATTCTGTAATGGAAATTAGGGTGATGTCCTACCTAGTATATATGCATGATTTGTGTAATGTAGTTTAGAATCATGTTTTGCCTGGTATTTTCTATCTCCTTTCTTTGCTTTTGTAGATAATTTCTCTGTGTTTGTTTCTATGTGAAGCTTTTCTCCCTGGGCCTCTGCTGAAAATGGAAATGTATCCAGTTGGACTAGCCCGGTAAACAAATGTAAAATAATAAAAAAAAACTGTGAATTTATTCCTCAGGAAAAAATTCACAGGGCCATACACAAACAACACAAACTTCAAAATCCTAATCAAGTGGGGGGGCTGTGCCCCCCATACCCCCCCCTAACTAAATATACCAACTCTAAGATCGCTCTGCGTTGGGGGAAAAGGGCAATTCCCAATAACGGCCAACTAAAGTTTTTCCTGAGAAAAATATTTGCAGATGTGGCCATTCACATTTTAGAGCATTCGCTCTTCAGGTTTGATGATTACATGTTAGAAGAAAAGTCTCTTCGAGCATATAATATAGACCCCAATATTCCCACTCTAAGGAACTCACTAATCTACTGTTGAACACTCTGTTACAGGAAAACTAGTAAAAGCTGACTGATTACCCGTAACCCAGTCCCTGACTTCTGAATCAAGTAAAAACAACATTTCAGTTTTTAAGCTACATAATCTAAAAGCACCACTGCTTCTACTAAAACTTGGACCTGCTTTTACTCAAACTTGGACCTCAGCTTTTCTAAAAGTGCTAAAAGACACCTGGGCACTGAACTGCTATGTCCACCTTTACACAGGTAGCTTCCATGGCCAGGTTTAGCCCTCTCCATTTGCTCTCGCTGCACTGTGGCTCACTCTTGCTCCCATACCCTGCCCCTGAATTCCACCTACCCCCATTCACACAATCTCAAGTAACACTATCTCTACCCCTATTCAATTACAGCTATCATACATAAGCCAGCCCCACTACTAATCTTACCAACTACCCCTGCATATAGCAAACCCACATCATACCTGATACTAGCACCAGTATGAAATGACATATTAATTAACCCACTAAAATAATTTGACCTCAAATACCATTTTTCACCAACATAAACAAGTAATCTTCAACCAATACTCTAGTATTAGGACCATTTGCCTACTCACAAGAACTAATAACTAATATAACTCAGTTCACTCACAGTTTGCTACCTGTACAATCATGCTAGCTATATACATTGTTCTTCTAACTACACTTAGAATAACAGTTCATTTTACCTCCTATCACACCTATTTAAACACCCAACACCCATTGCATCTTAATACTAACCCCACAGGAATTCATACCAAAAACTATCTCAGTATCACCTTCCATCCTCAATATATCTCAAACTTATCAAACCTCATACAATACTGTACCTAAACCCACCTCAACTATCTCCCTAAAATATAATAAAGCTATATCCAGATTCCTAAAAATGATAGTACACATTGCAATCCAGCACATTCTCAGTGGAGATATGCACCCTAACCCAGGAACTAGAACTAACACAGTAACCCACCCTCCACCTTGCCGCAAAATTTCTACAACTACCCAGAAAAGGAGCACATCTACTAATTCTAAATATTAACATCAGGAGTATTCTTAACAAGTTAAATGAAATGCATGCCACCATTGCACTAAACTCTCCTTACATAGCTATAATAACAGAAACATTGCTAAAACCAGACACTAGCAACAACAAAATCTTGCCTCCAGGATATAATATTCTTAGACTAGACAGGAAAAACAAAAGAGGAGGGGGCAGAGCCATTATGTACAAAAACTACCTCAGTCTAGTCCCTATTAAGCAAAGCCCCTCATAATTCAGCAATGCAGAAATTATGTTCATAAAGTTCATAATTAACTCTAGAAAATACTGAAACATAGTCGGCGCTTACATCCCCCCTGGAAGTAACCTGTCTACTCTAGAGCACATTCTCCAGTGGACAAGTACCCTACCACAAGAAACAATCATTCTAGGTGATTTCAACTTAGATTGGTACACCTGCAACTCGCACCTTACCACAAGAAACAATCATTCTAGGTGATTTCAACTTAGACTGGTACACCTGCAACTCTCAAAGGCCAACTAACCACATAAATCTATACGGCTTCTCCCAGACAATTCAAATTCTCACAGAGATTGATAAAACATTCAAAAGGCAGTCTATCCTCAGCTGGATCCTTACTAACAAAACCAGTTTCTCTTTTCACTATGGCTGTCTCCCAGATACCCTAAGTGATCACCCTACCCATCTGCTCAGGCATTGTGTAAATCCAATAAAACTCAATGCCTTCCACCAAATACATATTAAAAGTAACTTTTACCTTAACAACTTCATAGATACATTCCAACAGTGTAACTGGACACCTCTTAAGTACCTCTCCTTAGATTAAGCTGTACACTTTTTTTAATTCCACCTTCCTTAACATCCTGGACAACCTTGCTCCCTTAGGACTATAAGAAAAAAATACAACTATGCACCTTGGTTAACCAAGGAAACAAGATCACTACTAAAAACATGACATAAAGCTTGAGAAAAATGACATAGCAACAAAACCTCAGCAAATAAATGAACTTATCTAGAACTAAGAAACAGAGCCAATAAACAAGTCAGACAAGATAAAATAAAACACTACACAGACACTCAAATAAAATATCAATATAACCCTCAAAAGTACTACTCGGAAATAAAACACATCCTTCAACCAGGGCAATCTAGTACACGTCTCCCAACTACCAACAGCACAAAAGACAGTATTGATTTACAATTTAATAAATATTTCACAGAAACTGTCCTTGCCCTTACAAAAAATTATTGCTCTACAGCCTCCCCATCCCACATTCCAACTATCCAAGACAATACCACCTTTTTCTTCCAACCAGTCATCACAGACACCATAAAAAGATACATAAAAAAGCTTAAAGTAACTATACTAGCAGCTGAGTTACTAGTTGAATACTTCAAAATCTCTGCTGATACCATCTCTTATTCTGTCTCCATCCTTGTTAACCGATCCATCTCTGAACAAAAAGTACCAGCTATATGGGAAACATCACACATTATCCCATTGCATAAAGGTAGCACCTAATCTGAACTATCAACTATCACCCTATTGCAATATTATTAACGCTATCCAAAATCTTAGAGAGATGCAGTCACTCTCAACTCCTTAATCACCTCCTAACCAATAAACTCCTAACACTCAGCACAGCTTCCTCCCTGGGCACGGCAGTATCACTGCACTAATATTCTTTACTAAAACCATTAATTAGCACAGAAACAATGGCAAAATAGTATTGTCGATTGTTTTTGACCTATCCCAACCATTCAATAGTCTATCACAAGAAACTTGTAACTACCCTCTTAAATTTTAAAGTCAACCATTCTGTAATTTTATGGTTCCAGGATTATCTGAATAATTGAATGCAAGCTGTAAAATGGCAAAATAATCTCTCTCCTCTATTGTCAGTCATTATGGGAGTGCCACAGGGCTCAATTCTTGGTCCTCTCCTCTTTACCCTACTTACTAACAATCTTTACTCTTACACCTCTCATGCATCTCTTGTGCAGTATGAAGGCGACTCTACCCTTTTCTGTGCTGCCCCTATACTTCAACAACTCCATCGTATTACCCAACAATCCTTCTCCACAGTAGAATCATGACTAAAAGATGCGCAACTAATTCTTAACCCCATTAAGACTAAACTAATGCTTTTCCAGCCCTCTAGAGCCAATAACTGCCCCACATCCTTCTGTATTCTGTCAGCTAATACTACTATTATCTCTTCTATCTAATACTGAACTTGTTGATGTAACCTTAGACAGCAACATGAAATGTGACACACCTATAGACCTAGCAATAAAGAAAGTTCACAAAAAACTTGGCTATCTGTACAGACATAAAAAAGTTCCTAACAACACAAGAGCCACCATAGCTTAAACCCACCTTCTTTCTACTCTCCTCTATACTTCACCCATCATTGCAAACCTAAAAATGATCTAAGCAAACTTGAAACCTGCTATAATAAAATTGATAGGTTCATCACACAATCATCATTGCCTAAAACGACAACACCTCCATTGGTTAGAACTGCCCAATCTCCTTGCTAACCAACTGACTATGGCCCATCAACTACTCTTTCAACCAGACAAAACAACAGCCCTACATAACCTAACCCTAATCTTTTGCTCACATGTTGCCCTCCTCTAACAAATCACTCATAAAAACATGTAAACCAAACACTACTGCTGGTGAATCCCTCTACTCCAACCACATAGCAAAATTCTGGAACTCATTATCCCCCTAACAAAACTACTATGACCAGCACCACTCATTTAAAAGAAAAACACTCAAATCACATTTGAATAACAGATGGCTTTGCTCCTGTTCTAACCCTGGCTGAGGAATACCACTTCTCGAGTATTAGATACACGTTATACTGTCTACTTCTACGTCTTACTTAACTTGGCCATTTAAAGTCTCCTAGGAAGTAAAATTTATTTATGTATTATTAATGGGGCATGTCTTAAACTCTGTACCTCTTATGTTGCTGTCAATCCTTATCAAAGCCTGGCAGCTTTACTGGAAGTCTAATGTATTGTTCAACTATTTCTAACTGGATGTATAATGTTTCCATAATTGTTATCAATTTCCATTGGTTTTGTGTGGAGCTTTTCTCTAGGGCCTCCACTGAGAAAAGGACATTTTTTGTCCAGTCAGACTTTCCCGGTAAACAAAAGTAAAATAAAATAAATAAATAAATAAAAATATCACCATACCATTCTCCCAGCTACTTGAAGATCTCCTGCAGGGGTTAACTAAACAAGAAGCCAGTACCTAAGGAAGCATTCAGCAGTTCACCTTTAACACCTTTCAGAAGCACCTGCACCCAAAGACAGGCATGACATCTTATCACCAAAGACAGAGCAGACACCCTGGAAGCCACATTGATTGCAATGCAGTGGTACTTAGGTATGTGCTTCCCTATCCCCAGATTACATGAGAAAGCCTCATGATCAGTGATTTGGGGATTTGTCATAATTTTCCATGCCCAAACTCTCTCTTTGCTTCAGGAGTTCTCTCAAATACTTGACCCTATGCAACTGGCAAAAAATTAGTTCTGAATGGTGGCCAGTGTGTTTATTTTCTTATCAGGTCTGTCCAGGATCCCAAACCTTGTGTTATTAGGAAGTGTGTTGAACCCTGGGACCAATTTAGAGTCCATAGAGGCATCCAGAGAGATCTTTGTTTGGTCTACCACTGTGATCTGACCAGAGGCGTAGCTGGTCAACTATTGACCCCCCCACCATGCCAGTTTCAGGAAGTTGCACTCCACTCCCTCAGCTCTTAAAGTGAACAGCAAAAAAAAAATGGAATTCAGCATACTGTGTAGTACACTACCCAGCCTACTCTCCACCTAAAGATCACCCCCTCACCAAAAACAAAATGAAAGAAAGGGTCCGCTCCTTCTATCAGTCAGGTGGTCAGAAGATACACACACCCTCTCTTCTGGCCCAGTTGCCAGTCAGGTCCATTTCTGTGCTCTGCTCCTCACCCTCCTCCTCCCTCAAAAAAAAAAAACAGTCGCTACAGTTTATACTCTGCATAGAGCACTACAGCACTGAGGTTTTAGATCAAAAAAGAGATGTTTTGAACTGTAGTAAATAGTTAAGACAACACATGGAGAGTTTCAGCACTCAGGTTTGACTACAAATGCAATACCAGCTTTTAAAAGCCAGTATGCATTAAATAACAATCAGGATCATCCTTCCTCATCCCCTAACACTTTGCACCTAGGGTAGTTGCCCCCTTTGCCCCAACCTAGCTATACTTCTGGTTGCGACCACCTTAATAATGCATGCCAACCCTAACCTTCCACCTTACCTTAGAAACAGCCATTCCACAACACAATCACTACTCAGACAAATTAGTTCTGAATGTTACAGTATGGTTTTATTTTACAGATCACAAAAAGGAAATAGTTTTATTGTACTACATGGGGCCATCATATGTCAGGAAAAAATGCACACTATTAAAACACGACCATAAATGATCTGTAGCATGTGTGAGTCTTCTGCTAGAACCTGAGTCTAGGGCACACCATGCATCATCTAACTTTTCTTCCCTCCTTCCCATCATTCATCAAATAAATGTGCATGGCAAGGCACTCAGCAGCTACATGAATAGACGCTCTACTGTTGGAAAGTATAAATGTTTTAAAACAGAAACAAAAAAACAGTGCTTTTTGCAGGGATGCAATCCTACCTACACACTCACAACTGTATACCTATATTCTAACTCAGATATCTCACAGCAATGGGGCAATTGAAAACCTCCTTTCTCCCAAATGTTCCATGTTCTCATTGTTTCCATTCTGCTCTGGTTGTTTAAAGTATTCATTCACGAAACTGCACAACGTGGTTTCAAATCAACTAACAATCATTCAACCAGAAAATAAAAAGGTCCTTCTGCAAATGCATTTAGGATCAAACCAGAAAGACCCTTGAAAATCACAGTAGCATCTGTGTAAACACAATTACAAGTGTCCCTTAATGAAGATGTCATGGGAGATAGGCAAATAGTCCTTTAGGGACATTCAAATTGTCCAGCACACTAGGCCTTTGAATGAACATTCAGGCATAAGTCCTTATTACTGCATTCAGGCCATTAGCTGCAGGAATGTCACATTTCATTTTTTTTTCAGGTTATGTGCTTGTGTGCATGTTCTGTCAAAGCTTTTCACTAATGGGACACTTTGCTGGGACACCAAAATCATCAGTACTAAAAGATGCTGCTGTCATTTTATACAGCCATTTGATGACCCAACATTACTGTCTTGCTTAGTCAAGACCTGCAGTATACACCCTGATAAGATGAAATGCCTGGAATGAAGTGTAACCTAACATTGGCTAGAAAGACACCTTTGTGTAGGACTTCACAGCAATTGCAATCTCAGTTTCATGTCACAGTTTTAGAACAGATAAACAACTAAACAAGCAAATATAGCACATGATCTCTGTGCTTTACAATGATAACAGTAAAGGTTAATAAATTGTTTTACCTTGTGATCTCCCATGCAAACATTCGATCCAATGTTGTCATATGTGTAGGTGAAAGATTTGTCATCATTTTCTGACTAAAACAAAGGGAACACAATTAAAAACAGCTTACTTTTTATGTAACAAATTTCTTGCAGAATCCCTTTTTGTCAATTGTTATGCATGCCGAAGGATATTTATTTGCTGGAACATTTTTAATACTATGTTGTCAGGATCTTCTTAGGTTTTATGTCATATTTCATTATCTTTACAACCACCACAATAGGAAAAACAATGGCATCAAAAGTGAAAAATTCTGATTTTATGCTTACACGACAAAATGATCTTCTAAGGAATTTTTTAGGTGCAGGGTGTTGTGTAATAAGATGAAGGATAAATGCATAACCAATACATTAAAAAATCCAAACACAACTTTAAAAAGATTTGTTTTCCAAAAAGAAACTACAGCTATTTCTTTCAGAAGTATTTCAACACTTATAATGAATTTTCATTTCATTGCATACAGACTTACAAACTGCTTTGGAAAACAAAATGCTCTAGGATAGTTTGATGTCTTATTTGTCTATACAAGGATAGTAGTTTCAAACTACACTCTCTCTTCCACTGATGCTATATGGTCAAGCTGTATTTTATGTTCTGAAATCCCAACCATCTACTTAGGATATGACAAATGGAGAAATGTCACAATTATGACTATTACCATTATCATTTACCTGGATTGTTTATAGGTTCATAGGTAAGTACTTCGCTATCTGCCCTTGTGGGTCATTTGAACCCTAAATAATATCCCTTTCAAAGGTGAAAACCAAACTCTGTACCTTGTAATTGTGAGGTTAACACCATATCCATTACACCGACTCCTAACATTAAGTTTTATTTAAAATACTCAGAATGAAAAGTCTGCTAGTTTAAAAGAATCAAATATCGTGGGCAGTTTATCTCAAATGGTGAAACAATTAGTTACTAACGAAATTCATCCTGTAGTCCTGGGTTTGAGTACTCCAGTTTCAGTTTGCAAAATGAAATCACCCTATCTAAAAATTCCTTGACATTATTTGGGACTGAATTCTTCTGGGATAATTAGAATGTTAGTTTGACACCAGTACCATATCCTGCCCTTCTCATGCTACTGATATTTTTCTGTGCTTGGTTTTAAATTCCCCAAGTACTATCAAATGTTGTGAAAAAACAATTTAATGCCATAAAGTAAAAACTATGATATGCCAAGAAACAACTAGCCTGCATTATATACAAGTAGATGTGACCATCTAAGCCATTTTACAAATAACTCGATGAAGCTGCAGATGCACATAAAGAAATAATTCCTTACTTTAGTACAGAAATCCATCTCTTTGACCCAACTCATTTCCAAAGCCATCTCTTCTAGAATCAGAGAATTCTTAGTACCCTTTTACTCAGCCCTTATCAGGGCCTATTTGAATATAATAACCCCTTTGACATACATCTATCAAAACATATCACTTAGCTTGAGAGAACTCAGAGAATCCTTTAGAAAACAAATCAATGGCCTCACTACTAACAGCTATTAGGACAGACATCCAGTCTTCTCCCTGTACTCATTGTCTTATAGTCTCCTCTGCAGTGATCTATGCCCAGCCTTTCGAATAATAAATGACCTGAATCTCCTTGACCTCTTACTCCTTCATAGAACAAATTGTTCCTCAAATACCTGGTTAAAAAATTTAAACTTTCAACAGCAGACAAGTAAGATGCTGTGGTGTGACAGATTACAAAGTACCTCCCTCCCCCCAATCTCTGGAACAAACTTCAACTAAAAGTCAAGCACAGGCACCTGGATGGGCAGCCTCAGATTTTCCCCTAGCCTATCTTATGTTACCTGGATGGGCAGCCTCAGATTTTCCCCTAGTCTGTCTTGTTACCTGGATGATCAGCTTCAGGATTTTCCCCTAGTTTGCCTTATGTTACCTGGATGGGTAGCATCAGCTTTTACCCTAGTCTATCTTATGTTACCTGGATGGGCAGCCTCAGATTTTCCCCTAGTCTGTCTTGTTACCTGAATGGGCAGCCTCAGATTTTCCCCTAGTCTGTCTTGTTACCTGAATGAGCAGCCTCAGATTTTCCCCTAGTCTGCCTTATGTTACCTGGATGGGCAGCCTCAGATTTTCCCCTAGTCTATCTTATGTTACCTGGATAGGCAGCCTCAGATTTTCCCCTAGTCTGTCTTGTTACCTGGATGAGCAGCCTCAGATTTTCCCCTAGTCTGCCTTATGTTACCTGGATGGGTAGCATCAGCTTTTACCCTAGTCTATCTTATGTTACCTGGATGGGCAGCCTCAGATTTTCCCCTAGTCTATCTTATGTTACCTGGATGGGCAGCCTCAGATTTTCCCCTAATCTGTCTTATTACCTGGATGAGCAGCCTCAGATTTTCCCCTAGTCTGCCTTATGTTACCTGGATGGGCAGCCTCAGATTTTCCCCTAGTCTGCCTTATGTTACCTGGATGGGCAGCCTCAGATTTTCCCCTAGTCTGCCTTATGTTACCTGGATGGGCAGCCTCAGATTTTCCCCTAGTCTATCTTATGTTACCTGGATGGGCAGCCTCAGATTTTCCCCTAGTCTGCCTTATGTTACCTGGATGGGTAGCATCAGCTTTTACCCTAGTCTATCTTATGTTACCTGGATGGGCAGCTTCAGATTTTCCCCTAGTCTGTCTTGTTACCTGAATGGGCAGCCTCAGATTTTCACCTAGTCTGTCTTATGTTACCTGTATGGGCAGCTTCAGATTTTCCCCTAGTCTGTCTTATGTTACCTGGATGGGCAGCTTCAGATTTTCCCCTAGTCTGTCTTATGTTACCTGGATGGGCTGCCTCAGATTTTCCCCTAGTCTATCTTGTTACCTGGATGGGCAGCCTCAGATTTTCCCCTAGTCTGTCTTGTTACCTGAATGGGCAGCCTCAGATTTTCCCCTAGTCTGTCTTATGTTACCTGTATGGGCAGCTTCAGATTTTCCCCTAGTCTGTCTTATGTTACTTGGATGGGCAGCTTCAGATTTTCCCCTAGTCTATCTTATGTTACCTGGATGGGCTGCCTCAGATTTCCCCCTAGTCTGTCTTGTTACCTGGATGGGCAGCCTCAGATTTTCCCCTAGTCTGTCTTATGTTACCTGGATGGGCAGCCTCAGATTTTCCCCTAGTCTGTCTTATGTTACCTGTATGGGCAGCTTCAGATTTTCCCCTAGTCTGCCTTATGTCACCTGGCTGGGCAGCCTCAGATTTTCCCCTAGTCTATCTTATGTTACCTGTATGGGCAGCTTCAGATTTTCCCCTAGTCTGCCTTATGTTACCTGGCTGGGCAGCCTCAGATTTTCCCCTAGTCTGCCTTATGTTACCTGGATGGGCAGCCTCAGATTTTCCCCTAGTCTATCTTATGTTACCTGGATGGGCAGCCTCAGATTTTCCTCTAGTCTATCTTATGTTACCTGGATGGGCAGCCTCAGATTTTCCCCTAGTCTGCCTTATGTTACCTGGATGGGCAGCTTCAGATTTTCCCCTAGTCTGTCTTATGTTACCTGGATGGGCTGCCTCAGATTTTCCCCTAGTCTGCCTTATGTTACCTGGATGGGCAGCCTCAGATTTTCCCCTAGTCTGTCTTATATTACCTGAATGGGCAGCCTCAGATTTTCCCCTAGTCTGTCTTATGTTACCTGTATGGGCAGCTTCAGATTTTCCCCTAGTCTGCCTTATGTTACCTGGCTGGGCAGCCTCAGATTTTCCCCTAGTCTATCTTATGTTACCTGGATGGGCTGCCTCAGATTTTCCCCTAGTCTGCCTTATGTTACCTGGATGGGTAGCATCAGCTTTTACCCTAGTCTATCTTATGTTACCTGGATGGGCAGCCTCAGATTTTCCCCTAGTCTGTCTTATGTTACCTGAATGGGCAGCTTCAGATTTTCCCCTAGTCTGTCTTATGTTACCTGGATGGGCAGCCTCAGATTTTCCCCTAGTCTATCTTATGTTACCTGGATGGGCAGCCTCAGATTTTCCCCTAGTCTGTTTTATGTTACCTGGATGAACAGCCTCAGATTTTCCCCTAGTCTGACTTATGTTGCCTTCTTCAAGGATGAAGAAAGGTTTTGATTATGATTTGTTAACTAAGTTTGTAATAATCTGTATAGTGTTTGCTAAGTATCTATAAACTTGTAAAAATAAATCATAGTTAAGAAACCAGAAAATACTGCAAATCACAGAATGCACTGACAATGAAGATATATCTTCAAATGCATCAAATAAAGAATGATACCCGAAACAGCTTACTTAGAAATTGAATGAAAACTATTTATTAAATGTTATCACATATTAATCCAGCCATAGCAATTTACTGGAACAGAATAGCATTACTGCCATAGAAAAATCACACAACAGTCTTGAATCTGCCTTCTATTTGTGTCAGTAAAGGACATTAACTAATTAGTATTTAAGTTAGCTATTCTAGTGTGCAATATTTTATAGGTGGGCTTGTATGCAAATCATTTTCTGTATTATTAAGCAGTTTATTTTACTATTTCAAAATTAAAAACAAAAATCCACACACACCAGCAGTTTTGAGTTACTAGTTTAAAATCAAGGTCTGACTTATACTTTACAAGGTGTTATACTACAAGTGAGCTGGCTTTGAAGCTATACAAGTAGCTAAACTGAAAGTAAAAAAATGGTAAATTAGTAGTCTTGACATCAAATTATTGTACCACAATGAACTCAAGTCTTCTAAACAACAGTTAATTTTAACAAATGTTTAAAAAATTGGCACTAGGATTTATAACCATTTGGAGAGCTGTTCTTGTAGGCATTTTATGTTCTGTATTCAGAAATGGGTTAACCTTTTTTGCATGCAGCTCATAATGCTCATAGAATGACACCTAATAAATAAATACATGAAATATTAATTATAAAAAAGCAATAACACGGCCACCCTGCATGAAAATGAAGGGAAGTGTTTTAACATAAATCAAACACAGGAAATGTTCACCCTAAATATGTGAGGCATTCACATTTCTAAGTGCATTAGCTCTTTTATTATTCAGTCATTATTAATACAAAACCTGTACAATAGCAATGACAAACATGTCACACAACAAGCTGAAGAAGACTTTTTAAGAAAACACAGACGGCACCTGTTATCAGTTTGTTTTATTTTAAACTACAGCCATAATAATAATTTACTCACATATTCAAGTTTGATAAAAACAGGACTGAGGATGTGTTAAGAAAATAATTATCAAGCAAATTTCCTAGAATGATTACTTAGAGAAACTGTCCAGATGCCTTGGTGGCAGTCGGAAATAAAAAAAAAAAATGTATGCCTAATATATTTGATGGTCCATCTTTTAAACAAACATAATATACATGCAAGCCGATTATTCACTGTCCTTGAAAGACAGAGATATAATGCCATGTACCAGATCTTTAATTAAAGGTTGGTATTTCACTGTTGCATACTTCAATGCAAATCGGACAAGCTGAGATGTTGCATAATAAATGCTACTCTACTCCCACATGCAAAATAAAAGGCAGACTCCTTCATATATAAAACACAGCACAGAAGATCCTAGAATGATTTGTTTTGAAAATGATGATGGTAAGTAATTTATTATATGAGTTATAGCCACTAATTTTCCAGCTGTAATCAGTCAAGTCTGGCTGGTAGCAACTTTATTTAAACTGCAACATTTACAGCTATGAAGTTAAAATTGAATTATTTTTAATGCAGTAAGACAGGCAAAGGTCAGATTCACTTTACAGTGTAGCTGCCCACCAACAAAAAATATATAAAAAATAACCTTCTAAAGTGTATGCATGAGCACTTTCTAATATTTCATGCTTGCAGTACCAGTGCCACTGGAAGCAAGGATACATTCATCAAAAGCGACTTGATAATTTACAAAGGCAGCATAAAATTGTAGATTTTCAACTGCATAATCTTTAGACAGATAAACAAATTACAGCAGCGGGCAAGCAGAAACAAACTTGCACTTCAGTGAGCATTCATTACTGCATGCTATCAGGCGACGACGCAACTCACTAGCAGTGGACAACCTTTGGTGTGTTAGGGCTCAGGAAGCATAAAATAACATGATGGTGAGCTAACGGACCGTGGAATGATAGATGATGTTGTATGAAGGCTGTTTACAGCCCCATGTCTGTACAATCTGTAACATCTAGCATGTGTGCTGCTCGACATTCCATGTGCTAATTTGTTTGGATTCGTATACAATGGTATTTCCTTCATTACTACTGCCTTTAAAATGGGGGAAAATGCTGAGATGTTTCACTTTAAAATGAGATAAAAGCTGCTTTTTCCTGGCATATTATTGTTTCCTCTGCAAACACTGTCAGTGAGAACTGCAACTTATCTTGCAAAAGAAACACACATTTAATTATTATTACAGAACTATCTTAACAAAGTATAAATTACTTTTAGCTTTAATATTCAGAACTTTTCAATCTATCACATCTGCATTTTTTTTTGCATTAAGAGCAAATATTCTCATTATTCCATATGCAGTAGAAAATATGTTCACCATTCGAAGGCA
Source organism: Protopterus annectens (assembly GCF_019279795.1). NCBI lineage: Eukaryota > Metazoa > Chordata > Ceratodontiformes > Protopteridae > Protopterus > Protopterus annectens. The sequence goes on along the minus strand of NC_056748.1, from coordinate 1,013,222,574 downwards.
GGACATTACCTTTTGGATTCCTAAAATTAAGAACGAACGAGTACATAATTCAAATCCTTGGAAGAGTTTTATAGATGATCCACAAGAAGTGAATAAGAAATTCATTTTAATGTTCAATTTTAACAAAGAACATAATACAATCTTTGGAAAATGTAGGTAGTTTCACCTACAATATAAACATGCATTTTGCCCTAGGTATACCAAAAAATCAAATTTAAGTTTATAAAGCTGATTGAAATCAAAAGCATTATAAATATACAAATAAAGCCCAGCAAAGAGCAATAGATAAGATAATGAAATAAAATATGATGCATAGAAAGACTCATGATCACAGATGGTTGTAAGATGGTATAAATAGAATTGCCTTGATGAAACTGTTAAAACTGGCAAGCACAAGGCACTCCTTATGTAATGGTTTAAGAGGTTCCAGAGACGAGACAACATACAAGAGAAAGAATGAGTGTCAGTACACTGGGAGCTTACAGCAACCCCTGGGAAGAACAAAATCAAGGTAAGAACTCAACCAAGCTGCCAGCCAGTTTGAATTCACAGTCTCATCTTATTCTCAAGTGCAGTCAGCTGAAATGTACAATAGAATCTTTACATAAATGGCTGCAAATGAAATGGGGGTAGTAAAATGACGCCTTAATGATATTAACATGTATGCAAGGTGAATATAGTTGTGATTTATTATGTCTACAGAATAAATAATGCATTTACGTTCAAAAAGGGCAAATCATAATAAAAAATGAATTGCTGCATGTAGCAAAAATGCTCAAAGATGTAGCAGCCCTTGGCCAGCAGCATTCTTTATCCCTTAGCTCTGCCAATTCCTGCCAGTATGTCTGTGGTACTATCGAGTACCAAAATAAATGTTACCATCTGACTGACTTACCGCAATTTTGCCAGTCAAGAGATTACTGATCACTTTAGATTAGTCAGGGCATTGTAAGGGCCTTCAGTCATGCATCTGCCACATACAGAATCTTTAGGGATGCATGGCCTTCCTAAAACTGTGGAGATCAAGGTATGTACAGCTCATTCTATTTAGGCTACGTACATTGATCTCTCAGAGACCACCTGGAGATATGTTAAGTATTTCATAGTCCTCACATCCACCTCTACAATGCATCAACGATTTCCTCAAGATAATGCTTTTAAATGATGAGGATCACATATGGCTTCCTGATAAACCACAGGACTAGGCCAACACCATGCACACTTTCAATGATGCTGCTTGCCTTTCTGAGGATCTGAGTGCCCCAGATTACCTACACGAAGCACAAATGACTCCATCTAGCCCACACTGACAAAGTATTTCAAAAAGGAAAGGCTTATTCTGGGAACTGTCAGGTAGTGTGTGACACCATATGGAATAATAACTAACGTGTTTGCCCAGCACCTGAGCAGTTTGCATGATTTGCATGTTTAGCAGACATCTCAGCTCTATTACCTCTGCATAGTGAACCTCTGTGGTGCCTTCCAGTTTGTATGTGTAGGCACTGGGACTAATGTTGAATTATGCAGCTATACATTTGTAGTGTGTGCACACAGATTAACCCCCGCCCCCCCATACACATTTGCATAATCTGGAGCAGACAGATACCCGTTGAAGCCCTGGCTAATGATACCTCTACATAACACAGAGTATATGGCAGAAGTGCAATATAACACCAAGCCCACACAAACACAAGACATTACAGAGCATGTGTTTCTTCACTTACAACCAGCTTCTGTTGCTTCAAAATGTCTGGGGGGTGGTCACTCCAGTATGACCATGTCCAATGTTCTTGGTACATTTCATGCTACCTAATATGGTTGTGAGGAGAGGACAGACCACATCCAGGATATTTACAGCTTCAGTTTCATACTGCCAACAAGAACGCCAGATTGAGACTATTTTCTGACTAGAATGTAGAGGAACAGTTACAAAGGGCAGCTTCACAACCATTCCCACCACCCCCACAGACAGTGATGGGAGCAATACATGGCAGAGAAGAGGAAGTAGTAACATCTAGCTGAGGTGCATGGGTCCTGACAAATGTACTGTGACAGTACAATGTCACATAGATTAGACATGGTGCATTCAGTACAAGTGTCAGACAATGTCAGTTAGTTCATGGTCAAGCCACACTGTGCATCAGACATTTTCATATGACTCATACAGGAGGGAGGGTGGAATGTGTCACAGTTGTCATCACATGCATAGTACATTAGGAACACAGTTCTACATGTCTGTCTACACAAACAGGAGGGACATATCACAGAAGTCTGAGACAGAGGTCTTGAGGTGGGTTTTCCGTGTCATATATTATTTTCCCCTGCAAAGAGGTGAAGGTCCCTCTGTTTGACTGTGACTTGATATGCAGATGGACACCTGAAGCTCAACAGTATTTATCATCATACATTATTTCTATCTACATTTTACTACATAATCATGATCTGTGACTACTATGCTGGCTTTTTGTACTAGAATTACTGGTTCCCCTTGACAGGGATATTGCATGACTCATGACCATAACCTTGATGAGCACAGAACACAAGGCTTCCTGCTGATTGAGGGCATGAGTTGTGGCTTACCATGGTTAAGGTTGGCAGAACATGGGAGGCTTGCAAGATGTAAGTGAGGAAAATGTACCCCAAGAAGGCAGCTCTAAACAACCCCCCAGTGTGTGTCCTTCCCCTGATCTTAGAAAAGTATCAATGTGTGCAGTGACAATGGCTCACATGATCCTCTGCATGGAGGTGGACATGTTAGCAGAGCGTGCAGCCAGAGATCACAGGATTTCAATCACTGTGGTGTCCATGGCCTCCTTGTTTTCACACATATCAAGTAACATTGTAGTGAGGCCCACATTGGACTGGCTTGCAGAAGATTGCAACTGGAGCATAGTTTGGTCCATCTAATGACTGAGGGGGAATCCTATGCCATGTGAATGTGTCACACACTCCTGTAAGGCAGCAACATGGTGGGTATAACCTCAGCAGGCATGGTCTGTGAATTCACTGCTACAGTTGCAGAAGAGGCATCAGCAGTAACAAGCATGAAATGAGATAGTGAGCACTCACACTGTACAGCCACATGATCTTGTATGGATTATGGACACATTCGGCCTCTTCTAATGGTGTATCTTCTCCCAGGAAGCCGGCAAGCACTGCCACTGTATCATAATTCTGTTTCAGAAATCTCTCTCCATCATCATCCCTAGTACAGGGGCCAATATATTAGGTTGATGATGTGCCTTAGCCTCCACAGGTGTCAGTGTACCAATGCTCTGCCCTGTGGTTACACAACAAAAGACAAACTGAAGTAAGCTTATCTGTCTCACAACCACGTTTCCGTGGCACATATGTTAAAGATGTCTATGCTGAATGTACCACACAAATCAACTTATCTTTCCCACCATTCAGACATTGCTGGATACCTTCTATACCTGAAGTAATACACAACCAACAGTTATTTTTGTTAGCCTACAGTGTCTATGAGCAGTAATCTGGTGTAAGAGGTATTAACTTGGTGCATTTTAAACTGATTTATAAGAAGGTGGTGAGGGTCATTCTGATGACAGTGTCCATTCCTCCAAGAAGAGTCCCAGAATCAGTGCCCCCTGCAGTGACATCAAAAGCTTCTCTGGCTGTGTCAACCTGATGGTCCTACATGCCCCCCCTCAGCTGTTACAAATGTGCCTTTGTCCTAGCATGGGATAACATGTCAGCAGCATGGTTATGATAATGTTTGTTCTAATGCATGTGACTGCGTCCCCCACTGCATTTGTTTCATGGACCATTGCTTTCTAAACCTAGTCAGATAAAGACCGATCCACACCCCCTCTCAGTAACAGGTACCGTACACATGTGTGTCTTAAGTGCAAGCAGCAGAACATCATTTTTAGTAAGGATGAAGCAGTCCAGCATCTACTGTCTACCTCATCCTGCAGACATGCATACCTATGACCATATGATACAGAACTATAAACTGTATACATTGGTTCGTAGGTTCTTATGGGGCTAAAGATGCACAATGAACTTTAGAAGCCTAGCCCTGCATCCCCTGAAGTTTTTATTCCGTGTAATTTAAGTCTGAACAATCCAGAGATGGGATGAGCATTTACATGTTACTCCTATCCATAAGGGAGAAGGATACTGTTGGCATAAATATAAGATCATTTGCAGACAAAGAGGTAACAAACTACAGATCATACTACACTTCAAGGAAGAGCTGTGGGAATATGAAGCATGAACTGTAAGGACAGATATGGGAATAGGGGCAACAGGTGTATGTGCCAATGGGCATATGTAAAGGTAGGTAGGCATCTTTGCTGTTAAGAGTTGGGGGGAGGTCACCTTGGCAAGCACCACTGCTATAACTCTACTGTTGTACAATGGAGGGATGTGTAGGCTTAGCAGTACTGCAATCAACATCATAGGTCAATGGATACTTTGGACAGACAATGCGAGTGGTGTACAGATGGTAAATATGTACATGGACAGGCTGTTCTGATATTGCTCAATACCTTTCTTCCAGTATCTTTTGCAAACAAGTTACCATGCAGGAACATATCATTCTGTTGCTAGATTTTTGTAATATGAATTCCTCGGCAAGGGTGAACACATCATTTGGGCGGTAAAGAAAATATACCTTACCACACATTTTCTGAGTTCTGTGTGCCCCTTCAGACTGCCCATAGAGGTAAATAATGTTGCAAATCATACCAATAATGTTGTATAAATAAGCTTAATTTGCAGATCGGAATGACTTAACCTATAACATTGTGGTATGGCTCTACAATTATGCAAGTGTTACACCTGCATACATGGCACATGGTCAGATTAGGTCAGGAGGCAAGCATGCCAATGAATCTTTTTAGGAGTGCACCAGTGGCATAAGTCGCAGCTTACTATCTATGCTGACTTTAAACAGCTTGTAGCCATGAGCTCATGCTGAAGACAGGTGCAGGTACAGCTGCTATGCTACAATACAAGTAGCCATGCTACAGATATACTGTAGGCATGATTCACAGGTCACCATCGTGATGCTCATGAAAATGATTACATTTTCAGAGATCATTCAGGAAAATGGCAGCTTATGTTAGTGCCCAACTGACAGCATCTGTATGGTTCATGAAGGACAGCAAGATAATACTTTATCTCCATGGATATTTAATAGAGCACCTAGTGACCCCTTATTATGTTGTATTAGGAAAGTGGATGCCTGGTCATTCCTAGCTGTAGAGTTGTCCTCAGTCAGAGACATTGCCAGCATAAAGGAACAGTGCAGACATCAGACTGATGACCTGTGGCACAGAAACCCAATATCTATCTATTTACATATCAATTTATCTATTCTTTTTTTTATTCAGTTGTAGGGTTCAGAATATCATTGCTACTGGCAAGTGACTGATTGTCTAGGAACTGGATCTGGTCCTGTGTGGACATTCCATGCCAGATGGAGGAGGTGACGGTGCCACTGCATGTGATATGCCTATACATTTTGTGTGAGCTTCTGCAGGACATTGTTCTAGGGTGATGTTATGTTATACTATGCCATGTCATGGTAACTGCACACTACCTAGTGTACCCCATGCATAGCTGCATTATATTCATTTTACATATTTTAATAAACATGCAGGGAATACACACTTGCCTGCTGCATGTCACATAATTAATGCAAAATATGTATGTGACTGTACAATTGCTCCAGCATCTCACATTTCAGTTACAGTTCCCTGATGTACTCTTTCTCCTTCAACAAAGCATTATTTGTTTTACTTCTTTACTTATTTAACACTGGTTTACTGGAGAAGTCCAACTGAGCCCATTTTCAGTGCAGGCCTGGAAAGAAATGCTCCAGATGCATGCCTTCAGAATGTGGGAGGAAATGAAGCACCCAGAGGAAACCCGTGCAAATATAAGGAGGACGGGCAGACACCTCACAGAAGCACCCCAGCCAAGAATCAAACTGGAAAACCATTTGCTGTGAGGTGACAACGTGCTTCAAACTGTGTTGCCTTCCACCAGAAACACAAGATTCTTGAAGCCAGCCACAGTTAGTTTCCCCACGCAAAGCTAATACATCTTATATTCTTAATTTCAATGCCAATATATTCAATTATGGCTACCTCGCCATATTGTCTTTCAACTGTAGGCCTAGGCAATAAATTTGCTCTAAAGACACCTCCATAACAACTCACCCCCTGACAAATGTGTTTCTGAGGTACATGATGGTGATATCTCACCAGAGAGGGGCTGCAGCCCCTCACAGGAAGGTAGCCCACCTTATTTGCCCGAGGTGCCCCATCCATGGCTTGAGCAGGTGGAGGAGGTTTTGGTGAAGCAAGCAATGGACAGATATATTCTCTATGTTGAGAGACTTGTGGCACAAATAACAGATTTCACTTGAATGTAGGCTACCAAGGAGAGAATGTTCCATACTATAATATATCCGGATCCATGACATGGTGCTGGATCTTTGCAATGCCCTACTGGATGTATTCTGGGACAGCATGGCAGCTGTATCTGATCCTATATCCTCAATCATTTGTGCTCCCTTCCTTTTGCCATCCAATTAATACTCTATGACCATTTGTCTTGCACTCTGTTTGCCTCTGCTCCTCCAATGTCTCTCCATCTTACTGTGTTCTACTCCTGTTTGTAAGTAATACGTTGCATCCGTCTCCATACAGTACCTTATTCCTATTTCTTACTCCCTTCTTTTCCCTTTCACCTTACCCCTGTTCCTTTCAGTCTAAAACAAATGGCACTATCCCCCCAAAATAAAAGTTATACCCAGTCCAGCACATGTCATTATGCATGGCCCTCTGTTTGCTCTATTCCTTTTCTTTCTTTCTTGCTGTCAGAGGGTGCTACAAAACACAGAATGGTTCTAGATAGGATCATCTCAGAAATGTCAGGATTCAGCATTAGTTTTGTAAATGAACTTAAGGAATATCACCAAACAAGCAGTCCACAGTCATACAGTACCTTAGACATTACCAAACCAAACCACACTCTTACACTTGCACTGAAAATTCTGGCATAAAGTAAATAACATCTCTGGGACAACTCCTCCAAATACATTTTCCTCAGAAGGACATATTATGCATTGTACCAGCATCCTCACACCATCTGACACCCCTGTTCATGTAAAAAGTTCCCTCCTCTCTTTCCCAAATATAGACCAACCTCCTGAGCAACTTTCCCCAATGCACTATACTAAAGTCACTGTCAAGCAAATTGCTACATTACTTGACAAAAGCTGACTTGACTCTCTCTCTCTCTCTGGACTGTACAACTTGTGCCTTTGATTTCTTTTTAATGGTACAGACTGCATTGTTACCCCTATAAAATATATCTTTAACTTTAAGCTTATAACCAACAACTTGCTCATAATCTGGAAGTAAGCCTTTATCAGCCCCCTTCATAAAGCTCCAAAATGCTCACCCACCAGCCACTGCTGGCACATCTCATACATCCTACACTCAGAAAAATACTCGAAAAACTGATTTGTAACCAAGTTAACTCAACTCATATCTGGAAAAAGTATAATTTGCTCTCCAACAAATAACATGGTTTCTGGGCAGGAGTATATCAACTGCACTCCGGACTTTATCCAGCATGGATGAAGGAAATCTTACTAGTGCCATTTCATTGACCAGATCTGCATCTCAGACATGGTAGACCACTTAATGTTATTTTCCCACTCCTTAGACATTGGAATGAACAAAAAAGCCACAGAGGGGTTTAAAGGCTTCCTGACAAACAGATCCTTTACTGTGAAGACTGACACATCTTCATCACATACTGCCTACACTCATTTAGGTATATCATAGGGATAAGTACTAGCCCTAATACCCTTTTCCATTTTTACAGATAAATTACCCATTGACCTACTACAATTATAATTCCGCCTTGAGTGCCAATGACATGATTATGTACAGATACGACCAGCACAACAGGTTATCCAAACCCATCTACAGACTATGTCCTTGATGTAAACCATTGGCTAACCTCTAAAAACTTCTTCTTAACCCCCCCCCCCCCCAAAACAAAGAGCCAGGACTATGGCTCTATGATAATAAGAAAAGACTTTCCAAAGTTCCAAACTCCGTCAAGCTTTTGGACCAGCACAACTACCTTATTGACACTACCATCTGCTTAAACTAGTCTCTTAATTCTCAAGTGCATATATAAAAACGTAGATCTAAAATCAACTATCTGCTTTTCTTGGATCAGAAAATACCACAGTTCCTTTCACCACCAGCTTGCTTGCACAACTCGAGTATGTTATACCCTTGTTTACCACCTCCTCCAAGAAAAACACACCAACACTACAAATCTCATCTAACTGATCTTCTGGACTTAAACTTCAGAAAGCCATGCTTGTATGCACATATGGGGAGAGAGAGAGTGCTAAAATTCATGTTTTGATTCCATTTACATAAGAAAAGCAGGAAAGCACTTGTTTTCATCTGCAGTTAAAATCACCTACAGGTTTTTGCATAAAACATATTTTTCAAACATTTCTTTCATTTTCATCTGTTTTACTGAAAAAGATAATCAGGTGTTGTATTTATAGTCACCTGACTGAAAGTACTGTTAAGTGTCCCCCAGTATTGCAAAAGTGTTTTTCTGCTTCTTTTTGCTTTAATTACACCTTCTGAATTTAGTAATGCTACAGCCAATTTGATTACGTTTGTAAGCTGTCTAGAAGCCAGCAATTGGGTACTCCATGGCAGGGAATAATTTGCTACTATTAGAAGGGATTTGGCATTATTGGCCAACACCTTATTTTTTCATTGGTTCTTTCAAATGTTCTGTTTGTTTACACAGTGCAGAATGATGCTTGTTGTCTTTATTCAAAAGTCTTTAAAAAGCTGTGCTTCGGTGCACATGTGGAGAGAAAGCTAAAACTAACACTTTGACTCCATTCTCCACCAGAGATGCAGGAAAGCACATGCTTCATCTGCATTTATAGTCATCTGTGGTTTTCAGCACAAAAAGTGTTATTTTTTAAACTTTTACTACATTTTTCATCTGCTTTACTGATAAAGCTAACCTGATGTTATCTTTAAAGTCACATGTTTAAAATGTTATGTGTCTTTCAGTGTCATAAAACCATTTTTCTGCTGAAAAAAGATTTTTTTTTCCTGCTGTAATTGCACCTTATGACTTTAATATGGTTACAGCCAGTTTTGGCAGAGTTTTTAAGCTGTCTAGGATGCAAGAAGTTGGTTATTCTGTGTCATGGGATAATTTACTGCCGTCTATAGGGAGTCGGCATTATTGGCTGAAGCCCTAGCTGTTTTTTCATGGGCTCTTTCATTGTTTCTGCTTAACTTCATACACAGCAGTGCATGCCTATATTAACAGATTAGTATTAGGCTAACTGCCCTTGTGGGCCAATTCAAGCCTCGCCAATGACCCCCTGTGAGAATCAAACCCTGCACCTTGTGTCTGCAAAGTAAACACCTTAACCATTATGCCATCCTCCCACCTATAGACAGATTTAGACAGTTTGTCAGTTTTACAGCAGTTTCATTTTCAATTTTACACTAACACAAACTTTATGCTGTACTGCAGGAATAAAACTGTGTAGTCCAACTGGATAAACAACTGGCATTATCCCATTTAGTAGGGCTGTGCTACTGTACAAAAAACATAAACTGAAAATAACTTAATTGCAATGTAATTGCAGTGAATTAAACTAGATTTGAATCTCATGCAAAAAAAAAATAAATAAATAAATAAAATTAATTTAACTGCAGTATAAACTAAAATTTCAATTAAGCCAAAAAACATGTTTACAATAGCTGTTTTTAAAAAGTTTATAACATTGAGAGATGAGCTCTGACGGTTTTTATTCATTATTTTTTTATTGCCTTTGAATGTCTTAGTAGTGGATCCATTTGTTCCAATGGATAGGGAGAGTTTTGTAGTGTTATGGCAACTAATGAGTTGATTTGATTGATTGTTTAATGTAGCTGTTAGTGATTAGACACAATGTATTTAAACTAGGAGTATGTACAGTTCTTTTAAAGTCTGATGAAGTGTGCTTGATCTATGCAAAAGTGCTTACTTTTTGGTGAATACAACACTTACACTTTTATCTACCATGTTTGTGGCTTCTCTGTTTGTTCTACTAAAATTTTAATTAATTAATTAAATTAAATTTGCATCCTTTGCCTATATAGTTAGTTAAATGTTAACAGGTTCTTTGTCCATGGACCAAAATGAATGGACAGCCTGTTTGTCTTCCCTCTTTTACCAGCATCATAACAACTGGTAAACTCATGCAGTCTAGCAACTGCCTGATGTTCACATACAATGAACTCTTAAACAGCAAAACACATTCTATTTGCGAGAGATGCAAGTACTTAAATAACAAGAAGGCAATTCTCTTGCGAGAGATGCAAGTATTTACATAACATGAAGGCAACTAACTTGCAAAAAAAAAAATACTCTTCCACAGTACTCCACTCAAAACACTACATCACCTTGCGTAGAAGTATATAAAAAAGGCCTTGGCAAGGACTCCTTGCCTGTACCTCCTAGACCCATTAGAACAAGGTCTCTGTGAAAGCTGCACACCATTTCATCCATTTTCACACCTATAAAAAAATCTCCAGGATGTGAATTATCCCAAATCTATCACTCCAAATCACAGTACAAATAAAAATGTCCTAGTGATCGGTGACTTCATACTCAGACACACTGATCAGCTCTCACTAGTATGGGTATAAACAGGATGATGTGAGTTGTATTTCAGGTGCCAGGATCTCTGACATATCATAGGCTTTTAAGACCCTTATATCTACCACAACCTGACGGCAAGTCCATGTGGGTGTAAATGACTTGGGATGCAAAACCCTGAAAGGAAGTGCAAAGAGACATGTCATAACTCTTCATGCATGTCACAGACTCATGCTGCTAATATACAACATGCAACTTGGTCAGTAAGGAAACAATGGTATAACATTGCTAGGCTTATAAAGGCCCTAGGGCCAATAGCCTAGTAATCTCTTATGAACCTATGTCACAAATACAAGAAAGACCTTGCTTTTTTACTGACATATGGTGTACAGCAATTGTGATGCCACTACACAGGGGTGGCTCCACCAATGACACCAGAGCTTATAGTCCCATTTGTTTGACAAGTGTCATCTGCAAAGCCATGGAGCATATCATAACTGACATGATTATCGATTATATTAAAATCTTACCAGGCTAGACCCACAGTAGTTTTGCTTTGTCAGGGGTAGACCCTAATTATTCTGATTAACTTCTTTGAAAGGACAGCACAGGCTGTTCAAAATGGTCATGTTGTACATACAGTGGATCTTGACTTGGCCAAAGTATTTGATACCATTCCATATCACAAAATAAACAGCTAAATGTGCTACAGATAGATCATATATGTAATAAGGAGGATTGCAAATTGTCTAAAAGACAGAACATACGTAGTGAGTGTAGCAAGTGACTCCTCAGAGATTATTAAGTTGACCTGTGGTGTTCCTCAAGGCTCAGTACTTCAGGTCAAGAACCAAGATCTCTCTGGTTAACAAAGTCTGTGCATGAGTGTAAAATGGGTGCTGTTCTCAAGTCCCCTTCTGATGCCCACCAGCATGAGCTGTCACAAGTCAATACCTAGTGTGCAAATAACGGCCTCAAATTAAATGCAAAAAAGTGTAATATTGTAACATTTGGTGGGCAAACCCTCTTCCCAGTTTATAGCATAGACAACACCTCACTTCAAAATAAGAATGTAAGTTAGAGACCTTGGAACATGGGTTGATAATTTCCTCTCCTTTGATCATCATGTTGTCAGAGTTGACTGGAAGTCATTCTACTTAATGTATCTGATCACAAAAGGAATATCATCCAGACTGAAATAACTTTTTTTTATTCTGCACTGATTAGGGCAATTGTAGAATACAATGCACCCTATGGAATGCATCACACCAGACATATCAAACAAATGGAAAGACCCCAGAAACTCCTAACTAAAAAAGATTGATGGATTAAAAACCTTAAACTACCAGAAATGATTGGAATTATTGTTCTTTAATGCAGTGTGCTACAGACTGAGGGGTGATCTGTGCCTTGCATTCCATACCACTGGAAGCCCAGTACTCCAGGATATCTTGTATCTCCATAAATCAAACAATCCCACTATTACTAGGACCAGAGATCTAAACCTACATCAGCAAAAAAATAAAAAATACGTGGCGAGGGACAGAGATGCACTATGCATCATCTTTTTTTACTCTAGAATAGATTTTCACTGCAAATTAATTGCAGTTCATTAATTCTTTCAAACAGAACTAGATGAGTGGATGGGTACTCAAAAACCTCACTCCTGGCATGATTGGTCTATTTGTCCAAACACAGAGCCCTGAGGAACTCCATTAATGAGTTCACCTTTTCAGATATTAAGTTGTTAGAGCAGATTTTAAAGGTTTTACCCTGTAAGTAGTTTTTGAAGCAAAGGATAGTGTTATCCCCAGTGTTACATTTTTTGCAATTTGTTGAGAACAAGGCTGTGGTTAACTGTTTCAAAGGTGCATGCCATATTGACAGATATTACTGCAGTAATAAGGTCAACATTAATATTCCTGGAACGGTATCTGTGACTGAAAGTAGAGCTGTTAAAGTACCAAATGAGTTTCTGAAACAATGTTGCTGATTACAGAGTATGTCATAACTGTCTATGTGTTTAGTAATTTGTTGGCATATTAGTTTTGCAAAGGTTTGACATAGGCCTGTTATCTTCATGTTGACAGGGCGAGTAGATTTTTGGTAAGGGAATAACAGTGTGTTTGAATGCTGGAGGGACAAAATCTGTAGTTAGGGAAATATTAAATGTATGAGTAAGGGGTTTTGCAATGCTTATTTAGTAATGATTTAGTCTGGTGGCTGACAATGACAGTGAACTGAAAAATGGCTGCATACGATGCAAGAGGATAGAGTTGATCAGTGTCTTTTGTAGAGGATGGCTAGATGGATAGATATCAAACTGAGTTACATTTTCTGTACTTGTGATATCATGACATGTAGCATGTGGTGACTATTTGGATTGATTCCTGCACTTTTAAGTGAGGGTATGTTTCACTGTACAGCTAAACGTACTTGAATACTTGTTGCATGGATCATTACATACACTTAAGTACAGCTATCTGCCCATAACTGCCGAACATTTACATTTGTTTATTCAATAACTCCTGCTATCATTATGCACTGGATGTTAGCTATGCAAGCCTTGTGAAGAAGAACAGAGCATCTCTATGAGCCCTGGTCAAGGTTCCAATGGGAGATTAGGGTACCAGGAACTTCTTCAGAGCCTGTTGGCAGTACAATAACATTTTGTTTAGGGCAGCGTATTAAAGACTGAAGTGAAGCTCTAAAAGCAGCATTCACAGACATCTGACACATACCACAGAAAGTAAAAAAGGCAGCTCAAAGATAACATACTATAAAAGTGCAATGCTTAAACTCCACAAGCTTTCTCACAGGGGTAGTGTTACAGTAATCTATGAAACAATAGAAGGGAAACTTGACAGTGAAATATTTAGAGACCATTTGTGCTCAATCACTTGTCGTGCAATGGTTGGAATTTTCGACACATGGACATATATCCATATAGCTATAGCTATAGAGATAGACATATATGTTACTGATATGTCCTATCAGAAATATATGTATTTCTTTACTTTAAAACAGTTTGTTGAAATGATGATGATTAGTGCAAATGATTGGCTCTAGAGAGTTTGTGTCATTTATGCAAAAAGTCGGCATGTGCTGTGTTTTGGCAAAATCTGGTGACGGTGGGATAAGGGGACTAAATCACTTTCTTCACCCTCACGACATTACATACTTAACTGAATAAACTACCTGAAACTTCAAAAAGGTGTCTTTAATCCTCCCACAGGAAGGGCGTCACAGGGAGAGTCTCCTAGATCTGCTAGCTGAAGTGATTTTATCTGGACCAATCCTTTGCACTACATTTCACTCTTATGGAATTAGTATATGTAACATTGTGGGGATGGGGGTGATTCCTACTTGCGATGGATTTGATGATTAAACTTTTATGATTTTCTTTTCTTTATGAAAACTCAAATGTAGTGCAATTTGAGATGAACCCTGATTGCACTTAAATAAAACTTAAATTGCATCTGATCTACCAAGACAAACTGTCAACCTTTAAAATAGTTGAACCAAAATCAAAGTAGTATTCTTTCATTCTAAAGAAGTGTTCTAGCTAAGGATATATTTTAATAAGAATGTGCAACAGGATGCAATATTTACATGAATACAGTCTAAGTAAAAATGTTTAAGCTATATAGTACAGCTTATGTTTCTAAATTAAAAGATGGTATTTACACTTCATTCAGAACTGACTGTTGAATCAGTCTGGTTCATTGGGTGATGCTAACACCATATCTTTCAAAATACTTCCGTACATATGTCAGGCTTGATTATGTTTTAGTGGTGAACCATGGGATGGATCTGGCCAGCAAAACCCATTTTCATTGGACAGGTTTAAGCATATTGCTGAATATAAGAGAGCAATACACCTCCCATTTACTGTGCACAGAAGTAATACTGAGACATAAGTCTACACTGGTTATGGAACTAAATAAATTTAATAAATTCTTGACTAAGTTTAATTATCATAGAGGGATGAGATAACATGGACACTGCTTGAAAAATATGGAATTCTTCAGTCATAATTTAATTTTAATTTATCATTCCTCATAGGCCATGAATAAATAAAATCACTAACTGATTTGGTCCTACAATAATTCAGTTATGGCTACAAAATTATATCTAAACCAGTTCAGAAGCAGATCCATAAACAGCACAGTGGGTAGATGGAATACTGACATTGCAGTGCAGCACAATGGGAGGTGCCATACTCCTGAGTGTGTCATCCTTTGGATGAGATGTTAAACCAAAGTTGCGTCTACTTGAGTTGGTGGATGTAAAAGATCCCACAGCACCTACTGAAAATAATATGGGGCTTTATTTTTATATACACATCCTTACAACCATTCATCATAAATGCAGCATAAACGTAAAAAAAATCAAAATTCAAGATTCACATCTTCAGAATAAATAAATGAAAGATATTACATTTTCAAAATAAGAAATTATTATTCATCTTACTCTCCCCAGAACTTTTCCCACATCCATCATTTTATTTTTCTTACCATATCTCAACTATCCCATATTTGATTATAGAACAATTCTTTACATCTCACTTTCCAAGTAATCCATATTATACTAATTATTATTTTACTAATTTCTACTTTGTTTTTTCTTCCCCTTCATAAAATCCATAAACTACTTATTCCTTATTTATATTTTTACATACTTTCCCATATACACCATCCCTTTTAATTTTCAGCAATCTTTCAAGAAATGCTTCATAACTTCTTCTGTATTACATCTAATATATTTCATTTTCAGTTGTTTATATTTCATATCTGCTTTCACAGGAAGATTTTCTATCATCAATCTCCAAAACAATTTTAATTCCCAAAACATCTTTATATTGTTTTAACCCTTCTTTTATTGCAATTCTAACTTCTTTCTTATTTTGCCAAAGTCTCACATAATAAAATCTATGTTCATTTCATACCAATCCTTTCTATTTTTGAAATTTTCTTTCCACTTTAGATTTAATTTTTTAATCATTTCATAATGGACAATTTCAAAATAACCATCCCATTTAGTTCTCTGTTCACATTCTAAAACATGTATATACTTGTACCATAACATTTTCCTATATCATTTTACTATTCTTTTTGTTTTACAAAAAATCCAATCTCAATCTATATGTTATGATGTCAAAAATATAGGATTTATCAATCCCGTCTCTTTTTTACTTCTTACAATATACAACTCTCATTTTAACAGGGTTTAGTCTGGATACCCATACAAAACTGAAAATAATCTATATCAATTCTTTCTCCAGCTCGTCTGGTAATAACAATACTACCCAATCTCCCAATTTACTTAATATAAATGAATGCATTAAATTTACCTTCTTAAAATAATATAACTCAAAATTCTTCCACACACTGTTTTTACAATTTGAGAAAAAAAGTATTCCCAGTGTTCTTTAATTAACTTATATTCTCCAAACATAATCTCTGACAAATTAATTTCTGCTGCAGAAAAATAAATACCTGCAATTTTCACTTTTTCTCCATATCCTTAAATTTTACTTTATTCATCTTTAAACCTAGTTTACTCATCCATCCCACCTCTGTTATACTTTTCTTTAATCCATCCTTTTCCTCCTGCAACAATTACAAAATTGTCTGCATAAGACATATACATAAGAATATTTATTCCTGAATCTAAGCTTATTTTTACTTCACCAATTCTTATTTTTGAAATTTCTATTACGGCATTCAGAATAAAAGCAAATATATTATTACTAAGTGGGCAACCCTGCTTTAAACCCACACCAATCTTAATTCCTCACTAAAAATATTACATTTATTTTCAGATATGACTTTTCATTTACAGATTCTACTACACCTACAATCTTCCAACAAAACATATAACACCTCAAAATCTCCAACATGTGTTTATGATTAATCATATAAGCTTTCTCTATATACTTACTATTTTACAATTTTATACTTTATTTTTATATTTACCACTTCCCTATGAAAATTAACATTTCTTTATGTTATCTTCCACATAACCCATATACACCTTCTGTAATCACATGATCTATGGGTTCATTAACTCTTTTTTGCATCATTCTCATAAAAATCTTGTAATCCATATTATTCAGAGCTAACTACCTCCAATTTCTCATATCCTCCTTTTCTCACTTCTTGTATATTTCACTATACCTTCACATATCTTGTTTGCTTCTTATTCCTATTTCAGCCACTCATTCACAATTCTTACTATTGCATTCTTTTTTTTCCTTCTTTCATTTTCTTATAACATTCATATCCTAAACTATCAGGTCCAGGATATGTTAACTTTTTATTTCCTGTAATACACTATCATACTCTTCCATTGTTACCCTCCTTTCTATGTTTTCACTTAAACTATCAATAATTACTTTAACCTTCCACAATATTTCTTCATCAAAATCTTCTCTGTACAAGTTATTAACATATCCTTCCATTTATCATTGTATCCTTCATATTCTGAATCAATTGCCCTCTTTGATTCTTAATATATTATTCTTCATTCATCATATTTAATTGCTTTCTTAAAATGGTGAAACCTCTTCACTTCTCATCCATTTCTCCTCTTTAAAAGATATTATTGTTTAAACATTAAAGACCTTAATTTTCCTCATTCTGGTTAATCAAATCATTTTCTTTACAATTTCTTCTTTCCTTACATTTATTTTTCCCTCACATTCTTTATCAATTTCTAGTACTCTTGTTTTTTATATCAAAAACTTTTCTAACTTTATGTATTACTTTTTATATGTTGCCTTATATATTACCCATTGATTATCTATGTCTTCATAAAAATCTAACATAGATAAATGCTCTTGCCCCAAATCATCTATTTACTTCTTAAGCCATTTCCCCCTCACAACTTCCCCATATCATGTTTTATTTCCTCAACCTTCCTTCATTGTTTTTTTCTTGACTAGATATTGCTGATTTCATTGCACAATGATCTGAAAAATGACTTTTTATAATTTGAGCAATATTCTCATGTGATTCTTCTGATAAAATAATCTCAGTTTTCATAACTTAAGCAATATTCCCTTGTGATTATTTTGATGAAATAATCTGTCTCGGTTTAAATATTTCCACCCTTACACATATATTCTTTTTCAAAGTTTCAACACTCCATTTTCCTACTACTTGCATCATCTTTATTAATTTCCCTTCCAGTTTTCCTCAAGTTACAATTAAAATCTCCAATCACAATTATGCTCATATTTATAATTACACATTTCCTTATTTCTTTACACAAACATTCCCTCCTTTACTCTGTGTGCATATTATTCTCAAAACATCCATCCCTTTTCTCCCATCAAATATAACATGTGTACTGACTTGCAATAAAATCCAATATTATAATGTGTGGCTTTTTTATCATCACAATTCCAAACTCACACACATCTTAACCAAAATATCATTTAATTTCTCCCCAGTATTGACTCCACTTGTCCTTTTTGTTCCCTTTTCTCTAATGTTTGTGTTAAAAGGCTATGTTCATGTAAGAAATATTTAAAAATCATGTAAATAAGCTTGTGTACAGATGTTTTTAACCTACAATTATAAATGTACATGTGTAATTTAAATCAGGAACATTTCTCCCTGGGCCTCCACAGAAAATAGGGTTCACCCAGTCAGACCTTTCCCAGTTAACAAAAGATGAATAAATAAATAATACATTTAATATCTAACAACACATATCACATTTCTGCTTACACAAATCTGTTACCCATAATTTTCTTTTAATATTGATTATATTATCAATATTTGTGTAAATTAACTCATTATTTTTCTTTTATTTTTGCAGATTGCCTTTTCATTTGTTTAGTTTTCCTCTTTTTAACACCTTTTCCCTATTGTACCTTTATTTCTTCTTCATGGTCTGCACCATGTTTTAACTAAAACTCTTAAGATTTTCATCATCACCTTTTACTTTTTCTAATGTTACACCTTCAAACATTTGTCCCTTCTTTTCACTTAACACACTGAGTGCATCAATATTTTTCTCTTGCCCTTCAATATATTTTTCACAATCTAACAAAAATGCCCTATCTCATTACACTTTTGACATTTCACCATTCGCTTTTTCCATGTCCTATTTTCACACATTGGAAACATCCTGCTTTTGGACAATCTTTAATTATATGTTCATGAGAAACACCCTGAAATTATGCTGTTGGTTACTAAACATATATCAATGCCCTCTTTTTTCTATTAAGTATAACTAAACTTGGTAAATGAATAAGAACATCTTTAACAGATAAATTAACCATAATTTCCCAAACCCATTCCATAACTTTCTATCACCATAACATTTTTTTAATTTCATAAACTGTTTTACATTGTTGTTTAAAATAAAACTGAATTTCAGTTTCATCAATACCAGATCTCCAAAACTGTAAACATATTCTACTTTCATTCTATCATTACTCCTATCCACATATTCATTCCTAGGCACACAAAAAGATTAATTTCAAAATCATTAACAGATTTTTCTGAAACATCCCAGTTCTAATGTAAGTTCACAAAAAGATTTAGTCCCAATATGTAAAAAAAAAAAAAAAAAAAAACCTCTTGACTTCTTTGGGTTCAATTCCAAAGCCAACATAGCATTGTCAAATACAAAGTATCTATCAATAGTTTCTTCCCTTTTAGATTTAATTCCCCTAAGTTGCAGTTCATTTTTTTTGCTTATATCTTGTGCTGTTGTTTCAGCATGTCATACTGGTCCCTTTTTTTGGTTAGAGTACCCTTTTGTAACTTTCTCCTTTTCATCATCACATGCCGGTAGACTGCCTGGATCTACGTCATTGTTCTTGCCAGTCTCTTTGTTTAAAATCTAAAGTGCCATGTCCAACCAAGAAGCTGCAACTTCATCCAAAGGTTCTGACTCAACAAACATTTTAATTAATAATTCATCTTCTGAATTTCCTTTTCAAACCTCAGTAATTTACACGTGTGATAATCCACTACCTGCACAATTTATATTCAACTTGCTTTGCCGCTTCCTTTCTTATTCATGTTCATCACCAACACACTTCCCAAGTGTGTGCTCCCCAAAATCTCTCCTGTATCTCCTCCACTGCACTCGCAGCCTCAGTCTCAGCCCTCTGGCAACTCAATGTGGAAAAGAGTAGGGGCCCTTTATTTATATACAAAAATAACTCTTATTTACAAAATATTTACACATATTTACATATATACAAACATACACATATGCAAATCTGTTTACACACATTCATGACTCCCTTTTCAAGCATGCTAAATTTTCATCCCTATTAGACTCCCACTCTTTTTTCCATAACCACCATCTGATTTTACTTAACATTGTTGCTAAAATCCATTTACAATTAAACAAAATGCCATTTATTCTTTCACTCCATAAAACAAGATGACTTTTTATCTATTCTTTTAATGCACTCTTTACTTCTATTCTTATAATATCCATACTTAATCATATCCATATTTATTTTATCCACTTCTTTTATATCTTCAAAAACATTTTTTGCTCTTTTACATTTCAAAAACACAAGTTCATTGTTTCTTCTTCTTGACAATATAAATATATTCTATCACTTTTCTTTTGACATGGCATATTTCCTTTTACCAGCAATTTATCTGCTACCAGTCTCCATAAAAATATTGGCATTCTACTTTCTGATTACACCATTTGCTTCTTATTTTTATAGCTTTAAATTTTTCATCTGTTAGATTTTTCCATGGTTTTAGATAGTAATGTTTTATCATTACATTCTTATACCATACGTTTCCATCTTTTTCTATATCATCAATGTTTATTTTTTCTTTTTAACATTTTATTTCTTCATTTATACATTCTTTCTTACCATACCCCAAAATTTATCATATATTTACACAGTTTTATTGTTAATCGCTTATCTTTTACTTTTATCCACTTTAACACTTTGTACAAACTTAATTAAGTGGAGTATACCACTGGGTTAATTAACCTTAAACCTCTTTCTTCTTTACTTGCATACAAAATTCCCCTTTTTACTGGGTTTAATCTAAAACCCCATAAAAATGAAAAAAACATATCTGCAATAATTCCTTTTCAAATACTGTTGACAACATAAATACACTTGCTACCTATGCTATTTTTTCATCAGTACTGAATTTATCAAGTACACCTTTTTTTCTGAATGATAATGTATATGTTCTCCAGAAAAACAGCACATTTGTTTTATTTCTTCTACTGTTTTTCCCACTGAATTCTACTTACGTCTTTATACCCAAACATAGAATCCAAATTGGATATAAATTGTGCAGGTAGTGGATTATCACACAGGCTCGAAAAGGAAATTCAGAAGATGTATTATTAACATAGAAATTTCATTCATTGTAAAATATATACCCCGAATTTTACTATGTCACCAAAACCTTTACTTGTTTCTTTATTTAAAGCCATCCCTATCATCTCTAGATAGTCATTTTGCAAATTATTGCTTCTTTTTTTGCAAATTATTATAATGTCATCTGCATATGTTAACAGAACTGGAATATGCAACCCTTCAATTTTTATATACCCCACCTCTTTCATTTTGTAATTTATTTCACATACTATCACATTCATATCTAATGCAAAGATTATACAATTCATTGGACATCTCTGTCTTACACCACTCTTTATATGTATCTCTCAGCTTAACTAGCAATTTACAAGTAATTTTACTTTATTACTATACGCTGATGTACATAATTTACTAACTTTCTTACTTATATTATATTCTTTCATTATTACCCATAAGAGTTCATGTGCAATTGTGCCAAATGATTTACTAAGGTTTCCTATTATGATTTTCACTTCTTCTTTTCTGTTCATATCATCCACAACTTCTCTATCATTAATAATGCTTGACAACCCTTCCACTTTATACTATATATGCTATCTTCCAAAATATTTTCCATTTTAGTTTCAAATCACTTTTGTATTATTTTCATAAAAATCTTATCATCATTATTATTATTTAGTACTATTGGTCTCCAGTTTTTTAATTGTCTTCTATATTCCTTATTCCATACAAATTTAAGTATTCCACTACATAAATCTTTATATATAAAACCATATTTTAACCATTCATTAAAAAATCTTTGATTTTTTTTTTTTTTGCCAATACTTTAATTTTTTTATACATTTCATACCCTATTTCACCTGGGCTTGCAGCTGAATCTACATTTATGTGTCCTAATACTTTATCAAGCTCATTTAAAGAGATATTCTTTTCCAATGATTTATTCTCTTTCTCATTAACTTTTTTAACTTTCCATGTTCTTTAAACATTTTTTATACATATTGTACTACACTATTCATAATCTTTCATGAGTTCTTTTTATTTCTCCTTTTCCATTTTTTATTTCTCTCTTTACACTATCACCTTCCTTTACTAACCTGCTTAAGTAACTCAATGTTTCTTCTCTTTTTCCTTGTAAAAAAACATATTTGATTAAATAACAATTTTTGTATTTTTCTCTAGATTTTGTTCATATAATTATTTTTCTTTGTCAAAGTGCTATCATTATTTTCTAAATCTTACAAAACATCTTTATATGTTCTTTTATATTTTTCTTTCTGTACTTTTCTCACATCATAGTGCCACTGTAAAAAAAATATATTTTTCCTTAAATATCATCCACCATTCAGACCAATCCATAACTGCATTACTAATCTCTTTCCTTCTTCATTCCATGATTTCTCATTTATCCTTTTTATTCCTTTGCCTATTTTTATATATTCCTTGTTTTCCTTTATCTCGAGCCATATTGCAAGATGATCAGAAAATCCTGTTTCAACTACCTCCCCTTCTCGTATAACAAAACCTTCTGATACTCTAAAATAATCTGTTTCAGTTCTATACATATCCCTTTTACAAGTCCATAAATTTTTGTCACAAAGTTTTAAATATCCACATCTTATAATGTCTAGCATTTTTCTAATATCATTTCCATTCTTTTTATACATGCTTCTTAAATCACAACTAAAGTCTCCTGCTGTGGCGCTTGCATTCAGTACTTTGCTTTGTAAATAGTTAGGTAGGGGTCTTATTCTCTAAGACCTGTAGTGCTTGTTTGACTTGCTGTGCTCTGCCTGACTATTGCTGATTTCTGCCTGCAATTGATTTTGAATTGAAGTTTTTCACTTGAGGTTTGGTTACTTCTATTTTTTTTTTTATCTTTTATATTGCATTTTGTTTAAAGTTGTTTTTTTTTTTTTTAGTTTTAAGAGGTCTTTTGAGTTGCTCACCCCTACTGTACATATGATTTTGGTCAGCCCTCCCAGTTCCATCTCATCAGCTCATTTTACTGGGTACTGAAAGATCATCTTGCAAGGCCCACTCTCTTAATCTCTTAAACATGAATTATCTCCTCTTTCTTCCCTTCCAACTTACTTAAAAATGCACTTTATTCAGCTGCTGCTTGTACTGTACCTGTGCTTCTTCCTACTTTTGCTTTTTGCTGCACATTCTTAAAGTGTTTTGTTGCATTTAATCCACTGCATTTATTACTGATTATTAATAGCCTGATTAAAGTGTAATTGTTATTCTAAGCCTGTTAGTTTTGATTTAAGCACTTGGGCTTCAAACTATCTTGCATAAGGAAGGTTTTCAGTCTACACTCTTAAGGCAGGAGAAGTAGCTTACACCCTTCTAAGTTGGGGATTGCTGATTGAAGGTTTATTGTATGTGTTATTCTAAAAGTGTCTCAGTTTTCATTAAAGAGCTTGGGTTTCAGGCCAGTTATTTTACATTAACAAGGCTTGTGGTCTACACTCTTGTAGGAGAAGAGGGTAGCCTCTGTCATTCTTCGCTGGGAATTACTGGTGAAGGCTTATTGTGGCTATTATTCTAAGTGTCTTTGCTCTGATCTGTGGTCTGCACTCTTGTGGTACTACTGTCTAGACAGTTTTTTAACTACTAGAGCATTTAGTTTACTTATACCTGAACACTGCTCAAGTTGCTTTTCTTATTGACTTGTTCAACATTTATGTTTTCCTCGCTCCTCCCTAGTAGATCAGTGGTCATGGATATGTACTTCCTGACTCTCTCTGTGGACAATCTGCCTGAGATGGGTACTCTGAGGCATTGTACCAGTTGCCTCATGTACACTGACATCCCACTTATTTTTAATAAAAAAGTGCATGCCAGAGGTGTAAATACGCTTTAATGCTGGAGGCAAAACTCTCCATACAACCAAAACTATTCATATACAAGTTGCCAGTGACACTTGCTCCATGCCTACTGCACAGGACAGACCCTACACATAAAACTACTTATGCTGAGGCACTTACAGGTAACCTTCCTAAAACACTAAGACCTTCTGCACAGCACAATTAAAGAAAGGGGCTTCAGCCATCACATAAACAATCTGTTAAAACACCACTCACAGCTACACATAGTAACACTGTATTCAGTGCCTCCACTGTTAAGCCCTTACAGCAAAACCAGCACATAGCCACATTTCCCGGTCACTGGTGAATCTTTAGTGAGGCACACTGATGTCCCTCTCACCAGACTGAGTAAGGAGAGAGTCACGGTTAGCTGCATCTCTGGGGCTAGGATCTGTCAAGTCATACAGGCACTTAGGTCACTGAACTACAAGTACTAGTACTATGTCATAGTCCATGTGGATGTTAATGACCTGAGACATACCACCCTTGACTATATGAAGCAAGACATGATTGAGCTCTCTGATTATCTGTCTGCGGTAAGTATGAGCCTAGCACTGAGCAGCAAACTACCTTCTCCAAGGATGATGCCACGTTACTAACAAAAAATGATTGATTTTAACAACCGGCTTAGCTTCTGGTGTCAATCGAGGGGGATACAATATCTGACGGCCTGGGAGGACATGGCTGACAGACCATGCTGCTTTGCCACGGATGGTCTGCACTTATGCTCTCCAGGCTTTCAGATATTGGCAAAGATCTTTTCCACCTCCACAGTGCCTTTTTTAGGCAATGCCAAACTGACAAACCTACTGTCTTAACTGAATCTATGAAGGAATATCTGAAGGTGGTACTGCTCAGTACTAGAAGTCTTAACAAGAACATTTACTCCCTGCAAGCTTCCCTATCCCTGAAAAGTGCAGACATCTGTGTAATAATGGAGACATGGTTTAAAGTCACAGAGAGTACCCTAGCAATGCAATATTATAATGCCTTTCACACCTTTAGAACAGCTACTGCACAGGAGGGAACTAAAGGTGGAGGAGTGTCAGTCTAAGACGAATCTCACATCCAGACTAGTTAAAGTATATGACCCACTGGATCTCACACATGTGCAACTCAGGGTGCCATACCATATCCTTGCAACATATAGGCCTCCCTCAATGTCCCAGGAAACCCATACTACCTATCTCAATGTAACAGTGTCCCTCACCGTTCAACCCAACATGATATTCATGGTGCATCTCAACTACCCCTCTACAGATTGGAAATCCTACACCACCTCTAATGCACAGGCCCAGCAATTCCTAAACTTTGTTAATAACAGCATCCTGGAACAGTTGATCCTTCTCCTATAAGGGGTACAAACATCCTAGAACTTGGACTCATGAACATGGGGGTGGGGGTGGGGCAATGTTCCTCACCCAATGTAATACCTTCACTCATCAGATCTGACCATAAGGCAGTATTACTTGAAATAAAACTCCAGGGATCCAGCAAAAATAAAACCTTAGGAACTATTCCAGGGCTAACCTCTCTCTACTAACCTAACACCTTGGCTAAATTCTAAACACCCCTCAAACCCAGTAAACACCATAGAGCAGACTGAGTTATTTACAAAATCTCTGTACAGCCATACTGATAGCTGTATAGAGTGAACTGTAACTAATCATATTTAGAATATGACAAACTCAAAAGACAAACCACCCAGGTGGAATCACAATATCAATTGGTTATAAAACAAAAGAAAATAATCCTGGCTAAGCACAGAAGGAACAAAGCCATATCTAAATACATACTAAAAGCCTCCTGACTAATCTAAACAGGCAGCTAAGAGGGTTAATTAACACTTTAAAGGCAAAATGTACACAGACAACCCTCTCCTCTTACCACCCAACACTACAACCTGCGAGAGATGCACTTACATAGCCAAACTGGAAGCAAAGCTCTCTCCACCCAAGATTGTGCTAGACAGTCAAGAGGAGAAGGTTAACACCTGCACTACACCTCAAGCAACACATAGCCCTTCTAAACCCACAGCACCAACACCCTCACATAGCAACACTAAACCCTCATATGCAGAGGTCCTTAACAGTAACCTGCCCAAGCAACAAGGACCTCTGAAGCTGAAACGCAAACACCAATCACAACCAAAGTGTCACATAGCTCACAACACCAGTGTGCTACCCAACAACAGTCTCTAAGGCAAAACAACGTACCCAACACTTTAGTCATAGGTGACTCTATAGTCAGGCACACTGATGTCCCACTCACCAGGCTGAATAAGGAGAAAAGTACAGTCAGCTGCCTGTCAGGTGCCAGGATCTGTCAAATAACACATGCACTCAAGTCACTCCACAACAAGTACAAATATGACTCTGCCATTGTCCATGTTGGAGTGAATGACTTGAGATATACCTCCCTGGACTACATGAAAAGAGACACGGAAATATTGCCAAACTCACAAAATTAAATTCCTTAAATCACTATTTTAATTTCTTCAGAAAATGTGTTAACTCTAATGCTGATATTAAGATCTGGTTTGAACTGTTAACCTCCTTTAAAATTACATGGAATTTTCCTTATAAAATACATGTCAGTGTTCTAGATAGTTGGGAATCCAAGAACTTTACATGTTGGTATCAATGCATAAATGACACTAAAGTTTTAGACTCTCAGTTTCTTATAAAAGAGCATGATTTACTTCCTCAAAACTGGTTAATTCTACAAAGTACCTTAACTTGTTCTCAAGATTTATGCATAATACTTAAAAACTCATCCTATCAAGAAACACCAAAGATGATAACTCTCATGTGTGAAATTTTACATAATAGCTTCAATACAAATAACTATTTTGGAATTATATAACATGTTAATTATTTATAAGAATAATATAAATCAAAGTTACTGGAACTTTATATTCAAATCATGTTTTTTTAATTTCTCACATGATGAAAAACAAAAAATTCTGTTATCCATCAAGCATACTTTGTGGTCTCATTACTGGAGTATTTTTGCTTGGGAAGATCTCCATAGGGCATTTCTGACACCAGATTAGATAGTTAAAAATGAATAACAGCTCCAGCGCATCCTGCTGGAGATGTACAGAACATACCAAAGCCGAATGGGCACACATTTTTTATGATTGTCCTAAATTAAAGGGTTATTGGAACAGCATAGAAGATGTTCTCAAAGCATTATTCACTGATTCCTTCTTATTGTCTAAATCATTAGTTCTTTTCAATGTGAATGAAGGTTACTTTTTGAATAAGAATAATTCATACTTACTATGGTCAGTACTTGC
This sequence comes from Protopterus annectens, assembly GCF_019279795.1. NCBI lineage: Eukaryota > Metazoa > Chordata > Ceratodontiformes > Protopteridae > Protopterus > Protopterus annectens. The sequence goes on along the minus strand of NC_056748.1, from coordinate 1,013,195,381 downwards.
TATCGCCAGAAAATGCATCACTAGAAGATGGAAAACTAGCTGCCCACCTACTGGTGAGGATTTCTTGTCTTCAGTGAAAGACCTGACAATCAAATACACTAAAACCAAAGAACTTAGAATCTATCCAAAGACATGTGTTAATAATCCTTGGACAAAAGTTTTAGAACTTATTGAGACTTTACAAATGGACCACAACTCTTTCTGAACTGATACTTATACTAAAGAACGTGTGTATTTTAACTGTGATCTGCAGTTTTTTCTTCAGGCCTATGTATATATTGTAAATAGTTTTTACCTGGTTTGTTAATAATTTGTCTTAGAATGAGAATACTGTTTGTCATTTGTTGTCTTTTACTTTTCATGGAAAACTTAGTAAAATATTTTGAAAAAAAAAGAGAGACATGGAAGAACTCTCGGATCATGTGGCCCAAGCAGGTATGACTCTAGCCCTGAGTAGCATCCTGCCTTCGCCCAGAATGATACCACAGTACAAGGACAAAATGACTGACTTCAACAATTGGCTAAGCCTCTGGTGTCATTCAAAGGGGATCCAGTATCTGTCTGCCTGGGAAGACATGATTGACAGACCACAATGCTTTGCCAGAGAAGGTCTGCACCTGTTGCCCCTGGGATTCATGTTACGGGCTAAGGCTTTTGCCACCCCAATAGTGCCTTTTTTAGGCAAATTTCAAAGGACAAAACCACCACCATAACAGGTGCAAGCATGCAAAATCTGAAGGTAATGCTACTCAATGTTAGAAGTCTAAACCTCAAAATGCACTCTCTCGAGGCACTCCTAAAAATGGAGAACATCGACATCTGTGCAGTAACTGAGACCTGGTTCAAGGCTCCAGAGAGCACCCCTGCAATACCAGGCTACAACTCTTACCACACTTTTTGGCCACCAAACCAGGACCGAAACACTAAAGTTGGAGGAGTGTCCATATTCACCAAGGATATTCACACCACCAGGCTAGCTGCCCAACACAATGCATCTGCAATTCTCCTGGTGCAACTAACACTAGGTAAGACTGCAATCCAAACTATAGCTTGCTACAGATTCCTCACCATGCCCAAAGATTCTCACTACACCTTTCTAATCATACTGGAAAATATTAACATACAACCAAACACCCTAATACTGGGTGATTTCAACTACCCTGCCATTAACTGGGAAAACTACTCGTGTATCAACACCTTTCCCAACGGTTCTTGGAATTCATAAATTCCAATGCCCTGTATCAACTAATCCATATTCCCACCTGGGGCTCCAATATCCTAGACCTGGTCATTAAGAATATAGGAAATTGATGCTCCACACCTATGGTCACCCCCTCGTTGGTCAGGTCTGACCATAAGCTAATCACCCTTGACATCCACATCCCACCCCCACCCCCCAGTTCGGAAAGCTCCATAAAAAACCTTCTCCAAATCCAACTTCATGCTACTCAAGTCAGAAGTGACAACCTTCACGACACCCATGCAGATGAGAACTGAAAGTTCAACTGCTGAATCCTACACTAAGGCATTGTATGAGCACATCCACTTGTGCATGAATCGTGCCATCCCAAATAGAACCAAGATGCTCTCCTCCAAAAAAGGAAGCCAATCTGGTTGTTCCCTGCCATAAACAAACTTTACAACAAAAGGAAGAAACTGTTGTAGAAAAGAGGAAAATCCCAGGATGCAAAAAACTCCCTTACCAACCTCAGTAAGAAGCTGAGATCCCTCATAAAATCCTCCAAAGCTAGCTACGAAAATAAAATTGCCAAAGATTCCAAAGACATCCACAAGACATTCTATAGCTATGTCAAGAATCTAAATGGCAATGCTCAGATCTGCTCTGAGCTACAACAGAATGGCATTAAATATACTGATCCCAAGGATATTGCCAATATCCTGGCAGATTGATTCAGTGTCACTCCCGTTCACCCCCTAAAGGGCCCATCTCAATACCAAAAGATTGCCAACTACTGGTAATAATGGCCACACAGGTAAAAACTGCACTCTCCAAAGCTTATCCCACTCCACAAGGGGGATCCACCTTCGATCCTGAGAACTACCGCCCCATCAGTCTGACGAGCCTGATCTGCAAGGCCATGGAACGTATTATCATGGAATTTATAAACACTGGCAACCTTCAAACACTCGACCCCACCCAGTTTGGGTTCAGGAAGGGCCGATCTTGTCTCCTGGACCTGAATGACTTCTTTGAATCAGTCTCCAGAGCTGTGGACGAGGGTAAGGTGGTCCACACAGCCTACCTGGACCTTGCCAAGGCCTTCAACACCATCCCCACTCTGGAATCATAGATAAACTTACTAAGCTCGGCATTAATCCCTACATCACTCGATGGGTTGCCAACTGGCTTACTGACAGAACACACACTGTAAATGTAGCTGACTCCAAATCCAGCTCCAGACAAGTGACAAGTGGAGTACCTCAGGGTTCAGTAATGGTACCGCTCTTGTTTGGCATCTACTTCTCTAAAGTACAGGCCAACACTAAAGGACTCTGGCTAACAAAGTTCACAGATGACTGCAAACTGGGAGCCATTATTGAATCCCCAAATGATGTGGATATTCTACAAAAGGGCCTTACAGATACAGATGTTTGGTGCCAGAGCCATGGGCTCAAGCTCAGTGCCAAGAAATGTATAGTTATCCCCTTTGGGAAAAACATGTACCCTTGAATTACCACATAGGTGTCAGTACACTAAACACTGAAAGTGTGATAAGAGACTTAGGGACACAGGTGGACAGTGGTCTCACCTTCGATAACCACATCACCACAAGAGTGAGGAAATCCTTCTATATGGCACACCTCATCATTAAGGGCTTTTCATCCAGAAAAAAGGAGGTCATTGTCCCACTCTACTCATCCCTCATTAGACCCATTATAGAATACAATGCCCAGTTTGGCATGTGCCTCTCAAGACATCTGCAACAACTGGAAAGAACGCAAAAATACCTCATTAAAAGAATCACAGGCCTAAAGCAGATGCCCTATGCTGACCATCTAAAAAAACTCCAGCTATACTCTGTTGCATATTGTCTACTCAGAGGCAATCTCTGCTTAACATACAAGGCCATGTCAAACCCAGAGCTGTTAGACATGCTACACTTAAAGAAATCCCAATCCCTCAGAGCCACATGCTCCAGGGATCTAAACCTTGTCATCATAATGAACAAAACATACTGGAGGGATAGGTTCCTGACCCAGAGACTCCCCAGACTCTAGAATAGGCTGTCCATACATTGTCAATCAGAGTGCCTCTTTAGCCCTCTTTGGAAGGAACCTTAACGATTGGATGGGAGATAGGAAATTCACCCCAGGGATCACGTCAATCACCCTGCTAGAGGGATCCAGGGAAGTAAATATTGTGGGAAGAAATAGCCAGAGTATTGTTATGGCTAGGCTTTTATAGGCCCTAGGGCCGATAGCCTAGTACCAACCTATGAACCTATGAAGAAAAAAGCTTCACAGGTAAAGGACAACCACAAAGCTTTCTACAGCTATTTCTGTAACCTCAGAGGAAATACACAGCAAAACGCATTACCTCTGCCTGGCCAAAGCTTTTGATACAATACTCCACTCAGGTACTAATTTGTCTATAAACTGGATAGCCAGCTGGCTCACTGATAGGACTCAGGAGGTCAAAATAGGTTAGAGAAGTCACTAACAGAGTCCCCCAGGGCTCTGTACTCGGCCCGCTCCTTTTTGGCATCTACTTCTCTGAAATGGAAGCAAATGCTGAAAGTTTATCATTGACTAAGTTTGCAGATGATTGCATGATGGGGGTTATCATCAACTCCCCTGCAGACACTAGCATTCTTCATGAAAGTCTATCTCTAACAAATAGTGCCAAAGCCATGGTCGTAAACTCAATGCTAAGAGATGGAGATGCATAATTGTAGTCTTTGGGAAATCAACCATACAAGCTAATTACCATGTTGATAATACACCCCTAAGAGTCAACCCATTGGTCAGGGATCTGGGCACGCACATAGGCAGTAGTCTTACCTTCAACCGCCACATGGCCATAGTGGTGAGGAAGTCCTTTTATGTTGCAGTACTTATAAATAATGGCATGGCATCTAGGTCCAAAGAGGTCATTATCTGACTGTACTCTGCCATTATCAGACCAATTATAAACTACAATGCTCCCTTTGGTATGTACCTGACCAGGCATATGCAGCAACCAGAGTGACGTCAAAGGTTCCTTACAAAAAGAATACAAGGAGCAACAAACCTGCATTAGGAAAAGTGTCTTTAAGCCCTTTCTCTATTCTAAGTTCCCTATATATTGTTGGGGGGGTGATCCATGTCTGGCTTACAAGGCATCCGCAAAACCTACACTTATGTATCTCTTACACAGAATATGGTGGAGAGGCAGATATGTGTTCCAGAGACTGGACCTCCTATGGACCAGGCTTCCTATTCATGGGAAGCTGAGTTCATCTATTAATCAGTTTAAACACAAGCTAGACAAGTGGATGAGGAATAGGAAATTTATACCAGGTCTGGCACCCATGTCCCTTATAGATGGATGCAGCTTATAAATGCCTGGCCATCACTGTCCTACTTGCAGGACATCATTATTCTTTCAGGAAAACTTGGCTAGGCTTAGAAAGCCCCCCTTGGTCATTAGCCTAGTTAACAGTCTATGAATCTATTATAATATTTATATTTATCACTACATAGTCTAAAATCTGATGAAATATGCTTTCCCTTTCATCACAATTGGCATAAGCATATAATGTGATAATTCTATATACTTGTTCTTTCCATTTGAAATCTACTATGGTTAATCTTCCCAATTTGCTAAAGTTACATCTAATATCTATACTGTATTTCTACAGAATATAGATATTCCAGAACATCTCTCATTTCCCAAATTCCAGATTATTTTTCCTCCTCACAGTTTTTGTTTGTAATCTTTCATTTGTTAAAAATCACGTGTCTTCTAATATAATTACATCTACATCACATGTATTACACCACTCCAAAATTCCTATTCTTCTTACTATATTCTTAATACTATTCACATTTACAGAAAACACTCTAAAATTCTTATTTTCCCTTTTCCTTAGATTATTGGTTTTATAAATTCATGGTTAACTTCTATGCCAGCTTTTTTATAGGCCATTCCAAGCCTAACCATTTTCTTCCCAAAGGTGAGAATCAAACACTGTACCTTGTGTTTGTGAGGCAAAACAATTAACCATTATACTACCACATTCTTTAGCTGTATATACTCTTTTTCATCCATTTCTTTCCTTTTGTACTTATCCCTTCATATATTCTTTTTCTGTCTTTTACCCTTTGCCAACAGAATTTTTTCCCCCTTTTACTACCTCCCTGTTTATCTCTTCTTTACACTTATTTCAGAACTTTCTTCCGTGCCCTCTATTATTTTTCCCATCTAATTTTCTTTTATTTCTACTACTTCTAAAATGCATTTTTTTCATTTTACTTACTCATATGTTTATTTTTGCAATCCATCCATAAATGTGCAATTTTATTACAATAACATTTCAATTCACATTACTTGCATCATGTTCCATTTCCCCAAAAATACATTTTTTTGTAAAAGTTACTTATCAAATGTCCTTTTTCACAAAAAAATGTTTTGAGTTGACCCTTTCCCCTCCATTTATCATGTTTGGCATATGTATAATTTTTATTTCTGTTTTAACACATTACAATCCTAGCCACCAGTCCATAAACCCTTTTGTCATAAACTTTTGCAATGTCCAGTACTTCTTTACATGGAGCTTTTAAATGTCCTTTCAAAGTCTCTCTTTCTACTTCTGTTCAAAATTGTACATGAATCTTCTTTTCAGTTTCCCTGTTATACAGTTTTATCACATAAAGATTTTGTGGGTTACAGTCTTTCTTTTTTTTATATTCTCCATGAAAATTTTCCAATGAAAAAGCAGACTCAAAAACAATGTCACAAAATGTCTCTTAGTTGATAAGAATAAATGTTCTTACCTCATCTGCTTTTACACCCAAAGGAAATATTAAAATGTCGCATAGTTCATATCTGTCCATTTCTTTGTCTTCTTCACTTTGAATTCTGACCATGTACTTCCATTTTTCATTATCTTCTGCCTTCTTTTCTGCTGCTCCACTTTTGCCTTCTTTTACTTTCCCTTAATATGTTTTCTATTCCATCTCACCACTATTCTTCAGGATACTCTGCATTTTCCTTTTGTATTTTCTTCATAAAGTCCTTCCAGAAAACATTTCTTTTATTTTCTGGCTCATTCTGCACCACCATTTCTTTAAGTAAATCATCCTGCAACCCTCCAGACTGGAGGGATGTAATTATACATCCAACATTTGATGACTCATCTCCATCAGAGGTTTCTTTGAAATACACATTATTGATATTTGCCTTCTCATTCATTTCTTTCACCACTCCATCATTTCCTTCTTTTTCCATCTGCCTCTGCACCTGGAATGGAAACAGGAAGTGCGCCTCCAAAATGGGTCTTACTCACAACAATAAAAAGTAGGGGAAGTTCCCTAATGCCCTAGCCCAACTTCCCCTAGAAGTATAAATACCACTTTGGGTTTCTCCTGAAAAGAGGACACTATCTTAGTGGGACTAACCTGGTCAACAAAGGAAAGATCAATTAGTTAGTCAATCAAGAAACAAAACAGAATTTGCTGACTGATCCCAAATGATAAAAAGTCCGGCTCCGATGTTATCTAAAAAGGAAAAGGAAAATGTTAAACAAATGTTGATTACTTAATTAAACACCGAACTACGTAATGAAAGAAGTCTGTTTTTATAGAGATGTTTATGAATAAGATACAAAAATTAGAATATCATAAATGTATTGCTATTTTTATGTTCAGAATTATCCACAAATCCTACTGCAGCCTCAGTTTCCCTAAAATGCTGACCTAATAGTTGAATGCTTCAGTGGTTAATATGAAAAAGATAAAGGGTGTTCTCTACCCATACTGAGAATAAAGGATTCAAATATGTATAACCAAATTTTAACTGCTGCAGTATAATTATTGTACAAAGACAATACTGAAACTTTGAACTGTACCAGGAATGTCAGTCTATTTTGACATAATGTATCTCAAATTCAGAATGTCAATAGTTTTCAGAGTTTAAGCTAATTAATTTTTTTTCCTTGTGTTAAACCAGATGCTTAACAATTAGAGATAAGGCACTCTTGAAGCTGTCTTGAGTATGATTGCTTCAGACAAATACACTTTGAATGAACTGTTAACCTGTTTGCAGTTATCTCCATGCACAATTTATGAGAGTGTCAGTTTCTAAAGAAAAAAAGAACTTTAATAGCTATGTTACAACTATAATAATTAAAAAATTCAGAAAGTCACAATATGGGTTGTGTACTCATTCTTTTCATGAAATACAACAAAACAGCACTTTTATCTCCTTTTTCACAGAGTTCCCTAAAATAAACTTCTGACAGAGTACATCTTTTTGGCTGCAGTTGTTTACAATAGAAATTGGAATGAAAATGGAGTTTAATATGAAGTATTTCAGCTTTTATATATAGATAGCCACCAAGAGGCTAACCACATTCTGTCTATGAACATATGACTATGATGTTTGAGTGCAATAAAGAGAAAAAAATTCTGCCCATAGTAATGTATTTCAGTTTGCTTAATGTACATACATGGTCTGTGACAGTCAAGATTCACAACTATTAAACTGTAATTAACCGGTTGCAGATCAGTTGTTTGAAAATGTAGATTGCTCCCTAAATAATCACCTTCTGACTGTGTACACTCTAATGATTTTGTAATCAAGAGACAGAAGTTAAAGACATTATACCAATAGTAAAATACTTTAAATTGTTTTCTGGATTTATATGTGTGTGTGTGTGTGTGTATCAATCATTATATCTATATTGATATATCTATCTATCTATATATATATATATATATATATATATATATATATATATATATATATATATATATATATATATATATATATATATATATATATACATATATATATGTATGGGTCCCCTTCAGATCGTCAAACTTTTAAAAGCTTGACTTTCATATGGCTGAGACCATATGATCGAACTTTTAAAAGCTTGACCGGTCTGAATGGGAATCTCTATAGAACGTGGAACAGGAGGATTTCCCTTTACTGCAATGTAGCGCAATCTCGGAGTTGCTATATTTAAATAGCTGGGGGTGTGGGGGGTGCAGGGGGTCTTGCCCCTTCTAGCACTGTTTTTGATCATATAGTTTTGACCATATGAAAGTCGAGCATATATATATATATATATATATATATATATATATATATATATATATATACATATATATACTCACATGCCACAGACACACACGCACAAATGTATACATTGCACTCATTCCCTCTCTCTCTCACACACACAGACACACACACACACACACACACACACACACACACACACACACACACACACACAATTACACATGCACTAACACCAACTGTTATTAGCTGCTTTCTTGTGTATATTAACCCCACCCACAATTACAGCTTTATGACTGGGTACATCTCAAGGATTAAAAAGTACAAATTATAAGAAATTCTAATGGTTTGTTGCACAAACAGGAACACACAATACACAAACCATCTGTACATACTCAAAAATTTTATCTGTAAATAAATAGCCTGTCAGTTCTTTTTACTAACATCTGTACATGATCATCTGAAATAAATTCTGTCGAATGTGATATATTCAGCACTTTGTCACACAAAGAAAGCATTGTTGTCTCACCTTCATTTCAGTTACTGATCATTTAACTGTAATTAAGTGACAGCAAGGTAACTGCTTTCACAAAGAGACTAGTCACTTAACTGTTTTCACAAAGAGACTAGTCATGTACCGACTGCACCTTTTAACTGTGCATCCCCTCCAACATTTTATTACACTCAGGTGAATGAAACCCTACCTAAACTAATGTAGTCAGCACCTTTCATATGCATGTCAAAGCTACATTATTGTTTAACTGTGATTGCTCTGACACTTCATTGAATAAATCTTTGTACCTCAAAAACACAAGATCACTTTGCTGTGTAAAGATGAATGAATGAATGAATGAATTTATGAAAGAATGAATGAAAGACTGAATTAGCAGATACCTAGGCTATTCTGAGGACAGCTATACCTTCCTGCTCAACCCTACATTGTTCTTAATGTACTTTATATATTGTGAGATCAAGAAGCAGAACTATGATATTGATTGAATGCATAACATCCAATTTTCCCAAAATCCAAACTCATTCACATTTCACTTGAAGCTACTTGCAGCCCACCGTTCTGTAGTTTAACAATTATATTTTGGTTCTTGGATTTTACTGTTCTGCTTAAATTGAACCAGACTGTAGCATTGACCCTGCCATTCATATTACTACCTCATCCCAGTCTTTGTGGAATAATGTAGCTAGATCGACACCAGTTTCCCTGAAAGAAAATTCGGAAAATGTTTCACTCAAAGCACTTTCAGTGAAACTCAGAGGAAATCTTTATATTATTTTTGCAGGACGGCAATCTCCCCCTGCACCCTCCCATGTGGTGAGATGCCTCCAACTTCCCCTGACATTACATATACCTATTTTGTGGTCATACAACAGTGGAGAAAAGGGAATTCCCCACTGTTAGTGAAAGTGCTTACAGCAAAACATTTCTGAAATGGCAGTCACTAAAATTATTGTCAAAATAGTTATAGGCTCCCATCTTTATTTATTTATTTATTCCAGTTTGATTACCAGGGAAGTCCACTGGGTCAACATGGCCCATTTTCAGTGGAGGCCCGGGGAGAAAAGCTCTGAGAATGCCTTAAGATTATATTACATACATGATATCAACACAATCAAGATTTTAGAAAGCATTAAACGGTTTACAGAATACGATTGCAGGAATACAAGACAGTATGAGAGTGCAATTCATATTAAAATTGGATTAGCATTTTGCTTTTTACATTAAAGTTATGCTTATTACATTTGCATAGTCAAGCAGTAATTCTTTGAGATTCCTAAACTGAGAGTTAAGGTTGTATAGAATTTGCCTGTAGTGAAGAGATTCAGGGATGGAGAAATAGCGGTGGTGCTTTGAGTGAAAGTATTAGAGATAGAAATTAGTGCTCAATATTTACAAGTTTTATTGAGCATATAGTTCCAAGAGTTGAAGGATTGTCTAGTATTTACACATTTTGTTGAGCAAGTATAGCTGTAGGAGCAGAAGGATTAGGTAGTGTTTACCAGTTATGTTGAGCAAATCTAGCTCTAGGGGTAGAAGTAATTAAGTAGAGGGATAGAGGTACAGAACATTGCAGGGAGAGGTTGATATAGTTGTAGGAATATGTCTATAGGAGGAGGATAGGGCAAATGTGACAGAATGAGGAGGCTCATATACTAGAAGTGATCCAAGATTAAGTAGGGAGGGGGCAGGGGCATTTCCGTTTAGTAGACAGGTGTTTGAAAAGTAGGGCCTTGACATTTTCAGTGTTTGGGGTGATTTTAAGTGGGGAAGAAAGGGAGTTCCATTTTTTATCCAGGGCATAAGACAGGAGCAGCTGGCAGGCAGGATGTTTAGGTTTGTGGATAGAAAAGTTCAGATGTTCAGATCTAAGGGGCTCTATTGGGAAAATAAGGTGAAAGGATATTAGTTGGAGCATGGCATTTTGTAGGATAAAATACGAGTGAGTGTGCTATGGAGAGTTGTAGGTAATCTAAGTAGTTTGGTAGTTCTAGCCAGTTTAGGGATTGAAGGGTGAGGCAGTGATGAGTGGAGGTTTTGGATTTGGAGGCAAATTTAGAGATTTTATTGTAGCAACTTTCTAGTTTTGAGGTAGTAGAGGAAGACAGGTTGGTTAGGAGAAGAGCAGCATATAGTAAGGAAGGATATGAGGTAGTAGAGAAGGACAGCTTGGTTAGGAGAGGATCACCATATAGCAAGGAAGGATTTGAGGTAGTAGAGGAAGACAGGTTGGTTAGGAGAGGAGCACCATATAGTAAGGAAGGATTTAGGTAGTAGAGGAAGACAGGTAGGTTAGGAGAGGAGCACATATAGTAAGGAAGGATTTGAGGCAGTAGAGGAAGACAGGTTGGTTACAAGAGGAGCACCATATAGTAAAGAAGGATTTGAGGTAGTAGAGGAAGAGAGGTTGGTTAGGAGAGGAGCATCATATAGTAAGGAAGATTTGAGGTAGTAGAGGAGGACAGGTTGTTTAGGAGAGGAGCACTATATAGTAAGGAAGGATTTGAGGTAGTAGAGGAAGACAGGTAAGGTTAGGAGAGGAGCACCATATAGTAAGGAAGGATTTGAGGCAGTAGACGAAGACAGGTTGGTTACGAGAGGAGCACCATATAGTAAAGAAGGATTTGAGGTAGTAGAGGAAGACAGGTTGGGTAGGAGAGGAGCACCATATAGTAAGGAAAGATTTGAGGTAGTAGAGAAAGAGAGGTTGGTTAGGAGAGGAGCACCATATAGTAAGGAAGGATTTGAGGTAGTAGAGGAAGACAGGTTAGTTAGGAGAGGAGCACCATATAGTAAGGAAGGATTTGAGGTAGTAAAGGAGATCATGTTGGTTAGGAGAGGAGCACCATATAGTAAAGAAGGATTTGAGGTAGTACAGTTAGACAGGTTGGTTAGGAGAGGAGCACCATTTAGTAAGAAAGGATTTGAGGTAGTAGAGGAAGACAGGCTGGTTAGGAGAGGAGCACCATAGAGTAAGGAAGGATTTGAGGTAGTAGAGGAGGACAGGGTGGTTAGGAGAGGAGCACCATATAGTCAGGAAGGATTTGAGGTTGTAGAGGAAGACAGGTTGGTTAGGAGAGGAGCACCATACAGTAAGAAAGGATTTGAGGTAGTAGAGGAAGACAGGTTGGTTAGGAGAGGAGCACCATATAGTAAGGAAGGATTTGAGGTAGTAGAGGAAGGCAGGTTGGTTAGGAGAGGAGCACCATATAGTAAGGAAGGATTTGAGGTAGTAGAGGAAGACAGGTTAGTTAGGAGATGAGCACCATATAGTAAGGAAGGATTTGAGATAGTAGAGGAGGACAGGTTGGTTAGGAGAGGAACACCATATAGTAAGGAAGGATTTGAGGTAGTAGAGAAGGACAGGTTGGTTAGGAGAGGAGCACCATATAGTAAGGAAGGATTTAAGGTAGCAGAGGAGGACAGGTTGGTTAGAAGAGGAGCACAATATAGTAAGGAAAGATGTGAGGTAGTAGAGGAGGACAGGTAGGTTAGGAGAGGAGCACCATATAGTAAGGAAGGATTTGAGGCAGTAGAGGAAGACAGGTTGGTTATGAGAGGAGCACCATATAGGAAAGAAGAATTTGAGGTAGTAGAGGAAGAGAGGTTGGTTAGGAGAGGAGCACCGTGTAGTAAAGAAGGATTTGAGGTAGTAGAGGAGGACAGGTTGGTTAGGAGAGGAGCATCATATAGTAAGGAAGGATTTGAGGTAGTAGAGGAGGACAGGTTGTTTAGGAGAGGAGCACTATATAGTAAGGAAGGATTTGAGGTAGTAGAGGAAGACAGGTAGGTTAGGAGAGGAGCACCATATAGTAAGGAAAGATTTGAGGCAGTAGAGGAAGACAGGTTGGTTACGAGAGAAGCACCATATAGTAAAGAAGGATTTGAGGTAGTAGAGGAAGATAGGTTGGTTAGGAGAGGAGCACCATATAGTAAGGAAGGCTTTGAGGTAGTAGAGGAAGACAGGTTGGGTAGGAGAGGAGCACCATATAGTAAGGAAATATTTGAGGTAGTAGAGAAAGAGAGGTTGGTTAGGAGAGGAGCACCATATAGTAAGGAAGGATTTGAGGTAGTAGAGGAAGACAGGTTGGTTAGGAGAGGTGCACCATTTAGTAAGGAAGGATTTGAGGTAGTAGAGGGGGACAGGTTGGTTAGGAGAGGAGTACCATATAGTAAGGAAGGATTTGAGGTGGTAGAGGAGGACAGGTTGGTTAAGAGAGGAGCACCATATAGTAAGGAAGGATTTGAGGTAGTAGAGGAGGACAGGTTGGTTAGGAGAGGAGCACCATATAGTAAGAAAGGATTTGAGGTAGTAGAGGAAGACAGGTTGGTTAGGAGAGGAACACCATATAGTAAGGAAGGATTTGAGGTAGTAGAGGAAGACAGGTTAGTTAGGAGATGAGCACCATATAGTAAGGAAGGATTTGAGATAGTACAGGAGGACAGGTTGGTTAGGAGATGAGCACCATATAGTAAGGAAGGATTTGAAGTAGCAGAGAAGGACAGGTTGGTTAGGAGAGGAGCACCATATAGTAAGGAAGGATTTGAGGTAGCAGAGGAAGACAGGTTGGTTAGAAGAGGAGCACCATATAGTAAGGAAAGATTTGAGGTAGTAGAGGAGGACAGGGTGTTTAGGAGAGGAGCACCATATAGAAAGGAAGGATTTGAGGTAGTAGAGGAGGACAGGTTGGTTACAAGAGGAGCACCATTTAATAAGGAAGGAAGAAGAAAAGTAGAGGCCAGAGTGTGCCTAGTTGTGTTGGAGAGAAAGTGATTGTTCCCTATATAACATACGTAGCTTTTGGTGTTTTTTTTATGTTTTGTTGTACGTGTATATCGAACTTTAGTTGTTCATCAACAATTACTCCGAGAAGTTTAGCGGAAAGGATAACTTCTATAGGTGTGTTTGTTTGGCTGAGGATTTTGAAGTCACTTTTACTGAAGGAGTAGTTTTTAGAGGATGAGACTAGAAGAATTTTGGACTTGCTAGCATTAAGAGAGAGGTGGTTTTGGTGCACCCAGTTTTCTGTTTTTGAGAAGGCAGTTTGGGTTTTAGACAGCAGTTCAGAGAGGTTTGAGGCAGAGCAGACTAGGGTTGAGTCATCCGCATATTGAATGATTTTGGTGTCAGGAATAGCAGTGTGAAAGTTATTGATGAAGATGTTAAATAGCATGGGACTGAGGATGGATCCCTGTGGGACACCAGTGGGGGTGGGTAAGAAGGAAGAGATGGTGTTTTGCCATTTAACAGCCTGAGATCTGTCTGATAGGTAGCTGGAGAACCTGGAAAGAGATTTAGGTGAGATGTGAAGGTTAGAGAGATGGTAAAGAAGATGGTTGTGGGAGATAGTGTCAAAAGCCTTGGACAGATCAAGTAGAACAGTAGAAACTAGCTGCCCTGAGTCTCGGGCTTTATTAACAGTATCTAAGAAAGAGATTAGGGCAGTATTGGTGCTGTGGCCAAGGCGGAAGCCATGCTGGGTGGGTGTGAAGAGGTTATTTTGGGTCAGGAATGGCATAAGTTGGAGGTGGATGCACTTTTAAAGGATTTTAGAGATAGGGGAGAGTAAGGCAATAGGGTGGAAGTTTGAGATGCAGGTATTTTTTCCTCCCTTGTGGAGAGGGAGAATGAAGGCTGAGTGCCAGAGTTTGGGGATGTAGGATTTTCTTTATTGATCTGTTTATAATGATACTGACTGGGAGAACAATACCCTCCTGCAGCAGGGTTTCGATAGGATGAGGGGATGTTGTCAGGTGCATTAGAGCATGTCTTGATTTTGGATAGGAGTTTTTTTTTATGAGAGTTGTAGAGACAGGTTTGAGCTCGAATAGAGGCGGATGGTTGTTTGGTGGGATTGGTGGGGGAGGGTGAGGATTAGCTGGGTTATTCGTGGGAAAGGATTTAGTGAGGGCCAAAATGGTTTTGATGAAGAAAAAATAAAATTCAGAGCCTAGTTCATGGTCAGTTTTGCTTGGGTTGGGGCAGGGATTTGTTTTTGAGCCTGGATGGAGAAGTGAGTTTATAGACATCTAGAATTGTTTAGGATTATTACGGTTGTTAGACTGGAGCTTAGTGTAGTAGATTTTTTTTTGTCTTTTTTGATTAGCTGTTTAGCAAAGTTACGGAGCTGTTTGTATTGAATTAATGTGTTGGGCAGATTGTTTTTTGGTGAAGTATCCATAATTTGTCCCTTTGGTACATAATTTGTTTGGTCTCTTTGGTAAGCCATGGAGCTGTGCTATTTTTGATCCTTTTATTTCTTGGGGGAGCGACTGAGTTTAAAGTATCAAGGAAGACAGTGTTGAAGTGTTCTCTAGCTTTATCAAGGGGTAGGGTGTTCAGCATATGCCAGCTCATTTGTTTGAATAAATTAGAGAAGGTAATTGGTGTTGAAGTTGCAAAGATTGTGAGTTTGGATAAAATGATGCTGGTATAGGGAAGAGCTAGTAGAGCAATGGATAAAGGCAGGGAGATGGTCACTAATGGTATCAGGAATTGTGCCAGAATTGGTTATTCTGTTAGGGTTAGAGCAAGAATCCAGTCTAAGGTGGATCCCAGGGGGTTAGTCTTATTAGGTCGGGTGATAGTGAGGATTTTATGAGTGAAATTGTAGAGATTGATGGATAGGGAGGGGGAGGGGCAGTTGAATTACTTTCAATCAATGTTTACATCTCCTAGGATGTAAGTTTCATATTTGATTTTTGTGGAAGCCCATAGGAGAATTTCTTCAAGTACTGTGGTGGTGCTGCGGTAGCGTTGTCGCCTCACAATAAGATGCTGTCCGGTTCGATTCTCAGCTAGAGCGTCTTCTGCATGGAGACATGCGTGAATGGGCGTACCTTCATTGAAGGTTGTGAGTTAGGTCTGGCAACTCAGCACGTAAAAATATATCTGCCAATCATTAGCAGACCGGAGTTCCGTTGTGGCGACCCCTAACCGGGAAAAGCCAAAAGACACAACAACAACTGATATATTATTTCCAGGGGAGATATAGAAGGCAATGAAGCAAACATTTTTGTGCTTGTTTAATTTTAGTAGTCCAGCAGTTAGTTCAGTGTTCTGGAATTGTGGGATTGGAATTTAGAGAGGAATTAAGGTGGGAAGATTTGAATAGACTAGGGAAGAGCTGCCACCTTTTTTATTAATTCTGTAATTTCTGAGAATATGAAAACCTTGAGGCAGGATTTCTGAATCAGAGATGGAAGGTTTGAGCCAGGTTTCAGATAGAGCTAGGATGTCAGGCTAGTTATGGCTTAGCCAGGAGTGAAATAGGTGAGATTTATTACTACGACTTTGAGCATTAATTGTAAAGATCCTTAGAGTATTATGTAGGGTGGAGAGAGTTGTGGGATTATTGGAGTTGTTACATGTAATGTGACCTTGATTAGGATAGATGTCACCTGCTAGCATTAGTAGGTAGAGGGAGACATCCTTTTGGCATTTAGGTTTGCAAGGTGTAGGTTTGGGAAGGTTATAAATTAGAGTAGGAGACACTATCTTGGCTTTAGAGGACAAGATTTTAGTATGGAATAGGAGCAGAGGATTTGTTTGAATGAGGGAAGGTGAGATAGAGTGGAAATGAAAGGCAAAATGAGGGTAGGGGAGAGTGTGTATGGAGGTAGTTTTTGTTGGAAGTATTAGGCAGGTATGGGAGGAATAAGAGGTAGCTTGGTGTAAGGGAATTAAGAAGAGAAGAAGGAGGTAGGGGGCTTGGGAGTAGTGGTGACTTAAAGAGAACATGTTAGAGAAGAGAGAGGTAGGGAGGTAAGGATTATGATGAGTGAGAAATATTGAATTTAAATGGTATCGAAGGTTATAACTGAGTATCGTGTGTAGCTAATTAATAGAGGTATTAAGGGAGTTTAGGGAGGGGGAAGTAGGGCTTTCAAGTTCTATTGGGAATTGAAGTAGTATAGGGGAGGGTATAAGTTAAAGGGTGGGAAGAGAGTGTAGGAGTGTATGAGGGAGGGATTTATGTGGGAGAGGTAATGAGGAGAGGAAAGGTATTTGCTAATAGGGCTGTGGGGGTGTGAAAATGGGAGAATAAAGCTAAGAGCAGTGGGGTGTGTGGGAAATGGGGGCAGGGTAGGGGAGCAGAGTGAACCCACAGGGCGAATGGAGCGGGAAGAGCTAAAGAGGTGAGTGCAGCAGAAAAAGTATCAGTTAAGTGTAGTTTGATAGCTATAGTAGAACGATTTAAACTGCAGGTGCCAGGCAAGATAGAGTTGGTTGACTTTTCAAGAGGGTATTGTAGAGAAAAGAATGTTTATAGATTAATGAAGTTAAAATGTCAGCTAGCTCTTAGAGAGATACTAGAAACCAGTAGGAAAATGATTATAATTTAGTGATGTTAAAGTTCTGCTAGCTCTTAGAGTGATACTAGAAACCAGTAGAGAGAGAGCTAAGAGGCTAGGGGTTGTATAGGCAGAGCCTGCCACCTAGTGGAGAACAGTAATAATTAGCAGGGGAATGATCAAATCCATTGAATGGGTGTAGTAAGTTCTGGGATGGGGAGAAATTAGAAGGGGGAGGGGGTAAACCGGTCTACGGTAGGCTACTGGAGTGCACACAAGCAGGTCATAATTAAAAATAGCACAGCTAGTTTTCAGTAACTAATTTCCTTGCTTTAAACACATACATTAGCTCAATCTTGTAGAGGGAGCTCCTTAGAGGTTGTTTTCAGTGTGCCAGACTAGCAACTGGGATTCAGCTGCCCTCAAGAATTAATTGGAAGAAATCCCCTTTTACGTAAATGCAGGGTGGGAGGACCCGGGGCTGAAAGTACTGTAGGAGAAAGAGAGACAATACAGAAATTAGTTAAAACTGCAGGTGAGGAGAGGAGGAGAGAATGAGAGTAGAGTAGAAATTTAGGGGGCAGAAGGGAAGGTGTAGCAGAATGCAGTGGTTAGAGACTAGGTTAGAAAACAGGAGAAGATTCAGTCTTTCGTGTCAAGTGAAAGGGAGATTGTTAGAAGACAGTAGAGACAGATAAGTGGAGGAGAGCAGGAGAAAGTGAGGCTAGAAGCAGTAGTATTAGAAAGTGAGAGTTTCAATGAAAACAGTTTCTCTACTATTTAATAAAGCAAAACATCAAACATTTAACATCATTGCCAGACCTAGCGAGGACTACATATAGAATGATGTTTTGAATGGACAAATCAACTGAATAAAGTTTACCCAATAAATTATTTTATCCCTCCTTTGAAGAGATCTGTAGCAACTGCCAGGGAATCTCTTTCTAGATACACAGCAACATAACATTACATCTTGAAATGATCTTGTCTCAGGTACTTGCAGACAATTTTATTCTGGAACTTGCAATCCATTAGGGATTTTGTTCCCAGGTTAGTTTACAGCTACACACAGAACTTTAGTTCTGAAAAGGATTATTTTATGGCTGCTTGGGCCTTTGGCTTTCTTGGAAGTTCTACTTTTGTGGATGTCTCTGCTGAACTCTGTTGTAAAGCTCACACACAGAAAAGCACTGTTTCCATAGAAATAGAAACTTACCAGCAGTGAGTTCTTATGAAAAGCAGTAATAGATTACAGGAATATCAGGAAACTGAAATTATCTAGTTCAAACCTCATCCATTCTGTACTTGAAATCTTGTCAGGTAATGGTCAGAGTTGCCTCCATCCACTTCTATCCGGCTGTTTCTGTCTGGCCTCCTTTCTGCTGCTCTCGGCTGAGCTACATTTCAGCATGCTGTACTAGTTAAAGCATTTAAAAATCTTTTGCAGTAACCTGGGTACAATGGTATGCTTCATCTGTGATTAGATCAGTACATTCTGATTATGAACTAACACAGGAGATGCATTAAAAAGTCACTGAATTTACTGAAGTAGCGGTTGTTGGCAAACAGCTCCATCCTTAGGAACTAATGCATGAAAGCTGCACAGTTCTGTAGAAAGTGATAATGCCACAAGGTCCAGCTTTAGCTGATGTTTGCTGATGAACATCTACACTATGGTTACAATGACAAGTTTACTTAAAAAAGATATGCACTAATGTCTTCCGGAAGTGGTCTTCAGCTTGCAAAATGTACATCATTCTGAAAATTAATTTTCCAAACTTGATTTCACTAAGATAACCACTTATAAGGCCAGCTTTCCATACCTGAATGCTCACATGTTCAACATAAGCATAAAAACTGCCACACAAAAACATGCATGCAATGCACACTATCACATGTTCATTTGTATATTTAAAATCACACTGTTTTATGCAGTTGCAGTGGGCAAATCCCTTGTCAGTCCCCATGAAAAAGGTGTAATTCCACTTTGAGGCTGCTACTGTCACAGAAGAAAAAGTATGCTGATTATCAAAATTTGCAGAGCATACATCATAAAATACACCCTACTGATCATCTAACTCATCCTTAATATAAAAAATAATTTGAATATATATATAGACTTCCGCAGCTTGCTGGAAAAGCTCACCTAGACTCTGCCACAATTTGCCATGAGGAAAAGGTTAGCTTGCTTTTGCTTTCTTATACTTTGTATTACTTTACTGCTTTATTGCCTTCTTATTTTTTGTATATTGTGATCTGTTTTCTTTACACTGTGTTTCACACGTATTCTGCTTTTAATTGCATATTAAAACTAGGAAGGAGACCACAGCTGTGTCTCTTGTGAGTCACACAGAAATTAGAACAGGTCAATTAAGGTTAATTATCTGTGAACTGTGGGTGGAGCTAGGAACTTAACATTCTATTTAAGGGGTAAAATAAAACATTTCGAAACTTTACTGGAAAAGCCCATGTAGACTCTGCCACAACTTGCTGTGAGGGAAAGGTTACTTTACTTTTGCTTTCCTGCAATTTGTATTACTTCATTGCCTTCTTCTATTTTGTATATTGTGATTTGTTTTCTTTACACTGTATTTTATTTGTAATCTGCTTTTAATTGTTCATTAAAACTAGGAAAGAGACCACAGCTGCCTCTCTCACGAGTCACACAGAAATTAGAACATGCCAATTAAGGAGTCACACAGAAGTTAGAACAGTTCAATTAAGGTTAATTACTGTATCTGTGAACTGAGGGTGGAGCTAGGAACTAAACTTTTTACCTATGGGGTAAAATAAAACATTTCAAAGTTTTACTAGAAAACCTCACAAAGACTCTGCCACAACTTGCCATGAGGGAAAGGTTAGTTTGTTTTACTTTCTTATATTTTGTATTACTTTACTGCCTTCTTCTATTTTGCATATTGCAATTTTTTTCTTTACTCGGAGGACAAATAAAGTCTACCAAACCAGATTTGAGGTAAATTTGGCCTCCCAGGCCAAGGACAACCACAAAGCATTCTTTAGTTATGTCTGCAACCTCAAAGGCAATACACAGTTGTGTGCAGAGCATATTGTAAATAGAGCCAGCTATACTGAGCCAGAAGATATAGCAAACGCACTGACTGACATATTAATCTACAACTTTGCCACCTTCTCTCCCCTTCAACCTTCTCTCATCAAATATAACCTCCACTACTATCAGTAGGGAATAAGTTCTTAATGCTCTCTCTAAGGCCAGGAACACTGTATCAATAGACCCAGATAATATCCCAGGATGCCTTCTAAACAGCATGAAACATGACCTATCAGGCCTGCTTTAATTGCTATTTAACTGTATCCTCTAAGCAGGCTTCATGCCCCAAGAATGGAGACCAGCAACAGTCATCCCACTGCAAATATATAGACTATCTACAAATCCCAGAAACTATAGAACCACAAGTCTCACTAATCTTACATGCAAAGCCATGGAAAGAATTATCATGGAAATGATCAATAATGATACAGTAAACCTCAAGATACTGGGCTCAACCCAGTTTGGTTTCATCAAGGGCAGGTCATGCCTAATCAACCTGGTGGACTTCTTTGAGAAGGTCACCAAAGTAATGGATGAGGGTAAAATGGTTCACACTGCCAACCTTGACCTGGCCAAGGCATTTGACAAAATACCCCACTTGGGCATTGTTGACAAACTCAAGAGGTAAGGTACAAACCCATATGTCACTCGGTGGATAGCCAACTGGCTCACAGATAGGACTCAGGAAGTTAGAACTGGGAAGTCCACCTCTACAAAGAGGCCAGTCACAAGTGAAGTTCCTCACGGATTGGTTATTGGACTGCTCTTTTTTGAAATTGAAATTTACTTCTCTAAACTCAAGGCGAATGTGAATGGTCTCTGGTTGACTAAATTTGCAGATGATTGTAAATTAGGAGTTGTCATTGAATCCCACACTGACACATATGTTCTCCAGGAAGGGCTGACACAGACAAACAACTGGAGTCAGAGCCATAGACTAAAACTAAATGACAAGAAATGCATAATAGTATCCTTCAAGAAGGATAACTATCATACTGACAACACACCCTTTAGAGTTGACCCAGTAGTCAGGGAAGTAGGGACACTCATAGGCAGTAATCTAGCCTTTGACCATCACATGTCTACAGTAGTAGGAAATCATTCTATGTTGGACAACTTATAAACAAAGGCATGGCCTGTGGGTCCAAGGAAGTCATTGTTCCAGTGTATTCGGCATTCATTCGACCTATCATTGAGTACAACGCTCACTTTGGTATGTACCTAACCAGGCATAGCCAACAAATGGAAAGTCCACAGAGATTCCTCATTGAAAGAATACGGGGCATAAGTAAGATGTCCTACGCAGACTGCCTCAAGGTCACATCCCTGTATTCTGTCTCCTAAAGGCTATTGAGGGGAGATCTATGCCTGGCATACAGGGCATTGTCAAATCCCACTCTGACGGACATCTTGCATATCCACAAAAAAAAAAAAAACAGCACCAGACTTAAACCTTGCCTGTGATATAAATAAAACCTGCTGGAGAGATATGTATGTATCCCAGAGATTACCCCATCTCTGGAACAGGCTCTCATCCATGTGAAGCAGAGTTCCTCCCTAACCCAATTCAACTGCAACTTGGACAATTGGATGGGGAACAGGAAATTCATCCCAGGCTTGGCACCTATGTCTCTAATGAACACAGGCAACCAGTAAATGGTTCATCTCCCTGGCCCCTGCTTGTAAATGTTTTATCTCTCAAGCTGCTGCTTACACTTTTCTAGGGTACCAGAACTTGTCAGAGATCTTGGATGTGTGTGCTATGCTTAAAAAGGCCCTTGTGGTCATTAGCCTAGTAAACACTTATGAACCTACGAACAATATAAATGGATCAACATTACATATTTCACCATACATGGCATAATTTAAAACATACTTGCAAATGAATACACTCCTCATCAACAACAATCAAATATAAAGGCATTTATACTTTTCTAGAAACCCAGATGTGTAGAGTCATTATTCAATGAGTATTAATTTCTCCCTTGGTCCTTTGCCTCACTCAAGACTTCAGAATGGATAAGTAAGTGCAGGTATACAAACCCATTCCACTTTAAAATGCAGACATTTAATTTTAAAGGGAACAGTAATATGTAGTTTTCTTCTTGCTTTAATGTGATGTTTTCAGAGTACTTTGCTCACCACCATTCAGAACTGCCCATGCAAGTTCCTCCTGTACATGGGAGTTGGTACTGCAAGCAAGCGTTACATGAATGACAGCTTTAATAATTCCAATACCAGCTCTGAAATACAGGTGGATTTGTACTGCAGCTATGTTGAGCCTAGGAAGACTGCATACATGCAAGGTAGTGTACATTACTGAGTCACCTTGGGCATGACCCAAACCATATCTTTTTATTTTCTTGTTTACAAAACTTAAATTACACTTATGCAATGCATCCTCACAACACAACACTCCTGTACTGCCATGGCATATACTGCATGCATGATATAGTTTTCCCTGTTTCTGTCATGCATGGGGCATCTTGGCTGACTGACAGCTGGTGGTGAGGGCTCAGTCATATTGGAGGCATTGGAATGGCTAAATGGTGGGCTTAGTTGCATTTGAATTAGATGGGTAATGGGATTCTTTTAAAGAATCTCAAACTGCCTTAAACTGTTATCAAGTTAACATGTACTTTTCAGGTTTGCAGTGCTTCAGTACTGTTGGGAAGTCTATGGAGTACTCTGCCCCTTCAGGGGTAGAACTGAGATTTAGCATTTAGGTAAAGTTGTGGGAAGACAGAGGTCCTCTGCAATAGCATCCTGAGTGTTTTGAAATCCAGTACTCTTGTGTATTTATGTATGCACGTATTTATTGTTCACTGACAGATTCATAGGTAAGTACTAGACTAGCTGCCCTTGTGGACCATGTTAAGCCTAGCCAATTTCTTTAACGAGAATGAAACGCTGTAACTCTTTTTTGTGAGGTAAGCATCTTAACCATTGTACCAACCACCAACTGGATCAGTATACTGACCGATTAGTGGCTCTGTCTAGATGTAATACAAGAAATTTGATAAACAAACAATAACAGAGCAGTTCAAATTAGTTACATAGAAAAAAATGTATATGTACATTAAAGCAAACAAGGAGCTTATAATGTACAATAGTCATATTAGTTTCTAAAATCAGACAGCCTTCAGTAATTCTGTGAGCGGAGAAAAAAAATGGAAAAGAGATGGGGATATTGTGTTAGGTGATCCTTTATATATATATTTATAGGTTTACTATCAAAATTACATGTGCAAGTAATGACTTACATGGGAAAAAACCATCAAAAAATACAAACATTGACTGCATAAAACAACAGTGGTAATGTCAATAATTTGAAAGTTGACATTATCGAATTACCCAACTTACCTGGACTTCTGGTGATTTCCTACTAATGTTTTGCAGGGGAGCAAGCCCCCTGGACCCCCATGTGGGGGACTACGTCCCCACACCCTCTGCCAAATATATATACAAATTCCGAGATCGCACTACAGTGAGGAAAGGGATAAATTTCCCGATCCTCACTTAGTGCGATCTCCAATCAGAATGTCAAACTCACAACAGTGAATGCACACTAGCATTCACTGTTGTGGATTCAAATATTTATGGATTGACATCATAGAAACTTGGAACTAAGACTTTCGACCTTCCAAGTTTTGCATAACTGTCATACGACATTTGATAGTAAACCTACTTATATGTGTTGCATTATTCTCTTGCATTTTCCAAACAACTGATACACCAGGAGTCTAAACTAATGTTGCTATTTAACAGCCAGTGTGACTAAGGTTACCATACGTGTGGCTTTCCCTGGACACGTCGTCTTTTTTGGGCTCCTGTCTGGGTGGAAAAATCACAGAATTTTCAAAAACCAGTCATCCCTATTTTGAAGTCTTTCCTCTGCTTTGTTTTTTTTTTTTTTTTTTTTTGATTGGCTCATATACTGGTATACGAGCCAATCAAAAAACGGAGCTCTGTTCAATGCGGAACTGCTTGATGTTCCACATTGAACAGAAGAGGGTCCACTGTGCGTGTTTTTGATTGGCTCATATACCGGTATATGAGCCAATCAAAAAGCGGAGCTCTGTTCAATGCGGAACAGTTTGATGTTCCGCATTGAACAGAAGAGGGTCCACTGTGCACATTTTTGATTGGCTCGTATACCGGTTTACCAGCCAATGAAAAAGCGGAGCTCTGTTCAATGCGGAACTGCTTGATGTTCCACACTGAACAGAAGAGGGTCTGCTGTGCGAGGTTTTGATTGGCTCGTATACCGGCATATGGGCCAATCAAAAATCCCCAAACACGGAGCTATGGAAATGCATTAAAGACAAGACTAAATTTTTTTGCTCTTCAACCCTAACAGGACAAAATAATATGAGCTGGTACCAGCACATATTTTTTCGTCCTCTTTTACATACAATCAAACATGGTAACTCTAAGTGTGACACTTTCTGACATTCTCTGTTATGAAGATTTCTGGTCATAGAAAATTAATAGCTTATCTAATACTAACAAAAGATATATGATTTTCAGACTTACACATTGGTCCACACCTGATACATTTTGTGTATAGGCGATTCAGTTTGATTTACCTGATCACAACAACATGTAATAAGCAAAGAAACACACAAAAAAAGTTTCTCCACTTTTCATAGCTTCCCGGGCATCAGAATAAAGTTCAGCTATTTTAATTCCTGGAATAGTATGATGATGATGACAGATATAAGAACACTGATACTTTTAGTAGACTAGATGCGATAATGGGTTTCCAAGACAAGCCATTAAATGTAAATGTAAAACTGTGAAATTATATTTATTGACCAGGCCTGGCAATTCTAGAGATTAAAAAAAGTCTCAAATACATTTTTTTTTAAAAAATGTATACTTTGGCCAAGAAGTAGAATGTGCTTTTCTCTTCACTTTACCATTTTAAACCCTTCACAGGTAACATAATAAATTTGAAAAATCTAAAAATCAAAATGAGTTTTTTGGTATCTGTACAGTTAACTTGCGTTTCATCAAATGGACATCTTTTGCTTCTGAGATTATCAGTTCTTGTAAAACAAATGACTAATGAAAGTCAACCTCTTTGATCAAGCAGCTTACCTTTAAAATGATTTCTTTTGCGGAGTGTGATAATAATATACGGTCACACCATGCTGGACACCTGGTATTCATGTACTGTTTTCCTTGATTACTGTCTTCACTGTATGGGTAACTGAAAGGAGCCAAGAAAGTAATTTATCACCATTAATATACTTCTGAAGTTCTGAAACATATCTGCAAAACTGTACAGCTCTCATTCAGAGATAAAAACACATTCAGGAGAAGTCACCAATGCATTTGCATGTCACCAAGTCAACAAAGAAAATACTTTTCAGTAAGCTGAGGCTTAAAGAAGTAACTATAACTGGGGAAGTGCACTTCCTATGCAATTGTGATTAACCCTATGTATATGGGGACTCCAAAATGAAAGGTATGTCAGAGATGCCAAGGAAAGCATACGTTCAAGGCTCAAGAGAGCACCCCAGCACTGCCAGGTTACAATTCATATCATACCTTCCGGCCTCAGTTACCGGATCACAGTACAAAGGGCGGAGGTGTATCCATATTCATCAAGGATACCCATATCTCCAGGTTAGTAGTGCAGCATGATGCCCCAGAGATCATCCATGCGCAACTATCAGCAGGCAAAACCACATTTCAAGTTGTAGCCGGTTATAGATCACCTACCATGTCCCAAGATGCTCACTCTGCATTCCTTGAGACATTGGAAAATATAAAGGTCCTACCCAACACCATAATCTTGGGTGATTTCAACTACCCTGGTATAGACTGGGCGAACTACCAATGTTCCAACTCCTATGCTCAGCGATTCATAGAATTTATAAATTCAAATGCCCTTGAACAACTAGTATGTTCCCCCACTAGAGGGGACAACATATTGGATTTAATCATCACAAATATGGGCGCCCACTGTACCACACCCGTTATCACTCCCTCCTTGGTCAGATCCGACCACAAACTGATAACCTTGGAAATCCTCACTCCTCCATCTCCCCCAGTCAAAAAAAACATAGTCAAAAACCTTTCCAAAGCAGACTTCAAACTACTTGCATCCTAAGAGGAAAGCTTCACTACTCCCTTGCAGAAGGATAATAATATCCAGGATGCGGAATCCTACACCAAGGCACTCTATATGCATCTTCAGGATTGCATGGACCATGCTATCCCAAATAAAACCAAGACTCCTTCCTCAAGCAAGAAGAAACCAGTCTGATGGACCCCAGCCATAAGCAAACTTTACAATAAAAGGAGGTGACTTATAAAAAAAAAGGCCAAATCTCAAGTAGAAAAATCATCCCTGATCGGCATTAGTAAGAAATTGAGGGCCCTCATCAAGTCAAATAAAGCTAATTTTGAAAAGAAAGTTGCCAAGGATGCCAAGGATAACCATAAGGCCTTCTATGGCTACGTCAAAAACCTAAATGGCAATGCTCAGGTCTGTTCTGAGTTATTACAAATTGGAACAAAATACACTGACCCTTCTGACATTGCCAACATCTTGGCTGACAGGTTCAGTGCAACCCCCCCCCCCTCACCACCTACAGGGTCTATTACCATTCCAGGTGATTGTGCAAGTCCAATTATTACTGATACATTGGTTAACAAGGCTCTATCCAAAGCTAAAAACACTGCCTCCATGGGACCAGATGGTGTCCCAGGTTGTGTCATATACGAGCTCCAAAAGGAATTAACCCCGCATCTTAATACCCTGTTCAGTCTCAGCCTCTCCACAGGATATGTGCCCAGGGAATGGCGCACGGCAATGGTGGTCCCGCTACACAAGGGTGGGGCCACAACTGATCCTGGGAACTACTGACCAATAAGCCAGACCAGTATGATCTGTAAGGCTATGGAGCGAATCAATATGGAACTCATAAATAGAGAGATTGGGAACCTCCAGTCGCTGGACCCCACACAGTTCGGCTTCGTCAAGGGCAGATCATGCCTCCTGAACCTGGTGGATTTCTTTGAGACAGTTACTCAGGCTATAGATAAGGGAAAGGAGGTACATACGGCTTACCTTGACCTTGCTAAAGCATTTGACACCATTCCCCATTTGGGTATTATTGATAAGCTCACCAGCCTGGGCATAAACCCTTACGTCACAAGATGGATCGCAAACTGGCTCTCAGACAGATCCCATAAAGTAAGAGTAGTGAGATCTATGTCCGAATCCAGACCGGTAACGAGTGGTGTGCCTCAGGGCTCTGTCCTGGGGCCCCTCCTGTTTGGCATATACTTCTCAGAAGTACAGGCCAAGCACAGAAGGGCTGTGGCTGACTAAGTTTGCGGACGACTGCAAACTGGGTGCTATAATAGAGTCTCCGGCCAACATGGAGATACTCCAGAAGGGCCTAAATGAGACTGATGCATGGTGTCAAAGCCATGGTCTCAAGCTAAATGCAAAAAAATGCGTAGTAATCCCCTTTGGAAAAAACAGAGTACCCGCAAACTACAACATAGGAGGTAATCCCCTGAAATCTGGAGAAGAAATAAGGGATCTAGGGACCTAAGTAGATAGCCAGTTTTCCTTTGATAACCATGTTGCCAAAGTGGTTAGAAAATCCTTCTATGTGACCCATCTGATCATGAAAGGGTTCGCATCAAGATCCAAGGATGTAATGGTGCCCCTCTACTTTTCCCTCATCAGACCCATTATTGAGTACAATGCACCAATTGGAATGTACTTGGCTAGACATCTCCAGCAGCTGGAGAGACCACAGAGGTACCTAACCAAGAGAATTACTGGCCTCAAACAGTTGCCCTTTGCAGCACGATTGAAAAAGCTAAGGCTGTTCTCTGTTGCATACTGCTTTCTCAGAGGCGATCTCTGTCTAACGTACAGAGCCATGTCCAACCCAGAATTGTTGAACATGCTCCATATCTTAGCAAAACCAAATCTACTCGAGCTACACGCTCTAGGGATATAAACCTCAACACAACAATGAATAGAACATGCTGGAGGGATAGATTCCCTTCACAGAGACTTCCCTTACTATGGAACAGGGTCCTGATCTACATAAGACAGAGCCTCTCACTATCACTCTTCAGGAGGAACCTTGATGAGTGGATGGGTAACAGAAAGTTCACACCGGGTATCACACCAACAGCACTACTAGATAGGGGCCAAGGGTACTAGGGAACTACTAAAGGGGCAGTGAATACCGCATAATATGGCTGGGCTAATATATACCTTCGGGCAGATAGCTCAGTACCAACCTATGAACCTAATGGGCAAGAAATGGCATGACACAGCTGAACTGTTGAAGAACGTACACAATTTTTGCAGTACTGTGATTCCTTTAGTATGTGGTTAGACTCTATACTCTTTGTATATAAAAAGCATGATTAATCAGTACAACATTATCATCCTCTCATCACAGACTGCACTCCGTGTAATGTCTGCATGACAGAGCTGGAAAAGCGGCATCTCTTATTCACAGGCCTACTATTCTCACTGCTGGATATGTTGACATTATTGTAACTTTTCAAGATCTGGTGAACGACCAGTTCAGGTCAAAGAATCTGTATAATACAGCTATGAACCATCAACAACTTCTATTCTCAGATAAAATGAAAGCTATGACATCCTTTATCTTCAATAATATCAACACACATCCAAATCACTGCCTGTATCTACTTGCTAAAATACCCCCCCGTCTTAGATGACATCCTACCCAGGATCATGGGTCACTGCAATTCAGAGTTACTAATTATGAAGATTTTAGTACAGACTGAATACCAATAAAATCCTTTTGCATAGCCTAGCACTAGTCTATATGGCCTGGTATGACTCCTCATGCTTACAAGGACAAACTCGCAGATCCATACAAACAATGCAAGAGCTGTTGGAAACATGTCAGGTGTTTTAAGCAATGCTATGGCTACCTATGTCATATCTTCTCCATATTCTTTAACAAATTAAACCTCTCCAACTGTTGCCAACAGAACCTTTGAATCTGAAGTTTATTTGGAGTCTCTTTATGTCACGGACTGATTACCCATAGGTCTCATATCCATAATTTTTACATTTACATTCAACCAAATATTTAACCTCTTTAATAACACTTTCTCCATAATATGGGATATCACTGATCCTTCATGCATCTAGCATTCTTCTCACATTGGATAACCCCAGACGGAAGGAAAGCAATTACAGTCAGGAACATGTTTTTGGAACTATACACATGCACAAGAAAAACAGGCTACATGACAAAGCTACAGAACCACCAGTAATAACAATGTCTCTTTTTCATCTAAACAAGCAATATTACTTCAATATCATTCAGTAATTTCCTGGATAATATAACTAAACTCTTTAACAAAAAGTAAGATTCCTCTCTCCCTTCCCCAAATGTCTTGACAAAGCAACAGCAGATCAGTTCTGTACTCACTTTTTGCAAATACTTATATGCTCACAGTATCATCTTTAATAAATAGCACCCCCCACATAACACACGCACACACACACACACACACACACACACACACACACACACACACACACACACTGCCTTCTCCATTAAATTACTTGGTGTATCCAATAATGAACTCAATCAAACCCTACCATTCACCTTTTATTGACAATATACGTCCAGCCTGCTGAAGGTAAGTGCCCACAAACCAGCACACCAATAACCTTACTCCTCAACTCTAGAATTTCAAAAAACTGCATCAGGTAACTTATAGAGCCAAGCTTTAATAGTGCTATTTCAGAAGGAGGACACCTCACTGTCGTTCTTCCACTATCAGCCCGTAGCTAGTTTCTCTTCTCTTTCTCTAAACCCCTTGAAAAAGACACACTTGTGTAATTCCCACATATAGTTAGACAATTGACTCAGTAAGAGTAAATGCAGTTTAAGACCTCATCAATGAGTAAAAGCTACCATGCTAGATGCCACCAGGGGTGTCACCAACAATCACAATGAACTCCAGTATGCCAACTGTGATACTGCCTCTACCACACTAGATGTCACCAGAGGTGTCACCAACAATCACAATGAACTCCAATATGCCAACTGTGATACTGTCTTAATCATCTAACTTTATAAATCCCTTTGTTAGTTTTGGCATTTCTTTGCCATA
This sequence comes from Protopterus annectens, assembly GCF_019279795.1. NCBI lineage: Eukaryota > Metazoa > Chordata > Ceratodontiformes > Protopteridae > Protopterus > Protopterus annectens. Next base: position 1,013,165,111 of record NC_056748.1, on the reverse strand, counting down.
CACTACCCCAACACACTCTGCTGGTTGGCTGCAGCCCCTCTGATTCTAGCTTTGACCTCTTCATTCAGACTTCCCTTCTCCTCAGCCATGACCCCTAGATATTTGAAGCTGATAACCTATTCCACTATTTTCCTTTCTATCTCATTTCTCAGCATCTTCTGATTTCTCCAACCTGCTGCCATTACCACTGCCTTACCTATACTGAGTTCCATCTCACTTGCCTCAGTGTTTGTGTTCTACTCCCCTATCCTTTGCTGTAGTTCTTGTTCAGAGTCTTCCTGTGGTACTACACCATCTGCATACAGCACATTTGTTGATATGGCCCCCCCCACACACACTTGATTCATTTGCTAATGTAGTCCATCAGCAGTATGTGGAACAGTGGGCTGACAGCTGAACCCTGATGCACACCCACCCCTACTGGGAACCCCTTTGTGAGTCACTGGGACTTCTGGGACTTCAAACCACTGCAGGACTGCCCAAATCAATTTTCTTGGGTCCTTCTCATATGCTTTCTCCAAGTCTAACAGTTCCCAGTTGTACTCTTGCCTCGTCTGTAGCTTCTTCTCAATTATTTGTCTCACTGCAATCATCAGGTTGGTTGTGCTGCATCCTGATCTGAATCCAAAGTGCTCATCTCCCATCTTATTTTCTACTACTCTGTGTATTCACTGATCAAATCACGGTGGTGGTGCTGCGGTAGCATTGTCACCTCACAGTAAGATGTTGTCCTGTTCAATTCTCAGCTAGAGCGTCTTCTGTGTGGAGACATGCGTGAATGGACGTACCTTCGTTGAAGGTTGTGCATCAGGGCTGGCAACTCGGCACGTAAAAATCAACTGCCAATCATTAGCAGACCGGAGTTCCTCTGTGGCAACCCCTAACCGGGAAAAGCCAAGAGAGAGCTGTGTATTCACTGATCAATCACTCTCTCCAGAACTTTCATGCAGTCTGACAGGAGTCTGATACCTTTCTACTGCACAGTTATGGATGTGTCCTTTGTTCTTGTATACTGGCACTAGTATACTTATTCTCCAGTCATCTAGGATATGCCTTTCTCTCCATACTGCTATGAGTACCCTCAGGAGCCATTTCTCCCCTCTCTCACCCAACATCTTGATCATATCTTCTGTGACATCACTAGATCTGCTGCTCTCCCTAACTTCATTCCCCTTAGTGCTGTTCTTACAACTTCTACTCCTTCCATCTGCCTTTGATGTCCAGTGGACCAGTGAGCAAGGTTGTTGCTGGCATCCCTTGTGAAGGGTGTCTGAGTATCTTTATCTTTCTGTGTTTGCCTTGCAAACTGATTGCGTTTCTTTGCATTATCTACTTTGTCACTTTCTAGAAGCTGGTAGTGTACCTCTGATGCCTTGCTCTTTGCTGTTGCAAATTTTCTCCTAGCCTCTTTATTAACCAACCAGTATTACTTCTTAGCCTGGTCTGTCTTTTCTATATCCCACTTTTTCCTTTATTCCATCTTTCTTTTGATGACTTCCTGGAGTTCTGCATTCCACCAACAGCTCTCCTTATATACTTTGCTTTCGTACATGTTCTATAGTCCTTTCACATGCTGTTTTGAGGCACTGACATTCTTCTTCTTCTTCAGCTCCACCTATTTGTTCTTCTTCCTGGAGTGTTAGTAGCCTGAGTGATTCAATGAACTCTTGGTATCTCTCTCTCTCTCCAGTCAACATCCACATCTCCAGTCTATCTCTGTTGACTTTAGATCCTTCTCTGCCCATTGCTGGTAGATGATTATAGCGACCAGTGGTTAATGCTGTGGGCTGAATGCTTCACTGGAGATGATTTTGCAATCACTGACTCTACCTCAATGCCCTTTCCTTAGTAGGAAGAAGTCTGCCTGAGTTGTATGTAGCAAGTTGGCTGTTCCTGTATGTGGCTTTTGATTCTCTCTCTTGATGAACCATGTATTAGCAACCATCAAAGCACTTACCAGACAGAAGTCTTTAATGGCATCTTCTTTAGTCCTGTTGTCCTACCCATGTGAGTCTGTACTGCTGCCCACAACTACATTCTCGGGTGAATTTGAGGTGGAAACACCCAGCATGAGCTTGAGAAGAAGGATGAACCCCACAGATAAACAAGGAGAACATGCAAACTCTATACAGCCATTGACCGGAGGTTAGAATCAAATCTTCTGCTTTGTGTATGGGAAGTGAAGACCTTAGCCATTATGCCAACTGGTCCTTAACATCTAAGCATTTTCCCAGTTCTGAGCTGTAGCTTTTAAGCTAACCTGATTAGACTAAAATTACTTCCTCTGATCTCTACTCCAAAGAGTCACAACTTTTTTTCCTACTACTCAATTCTTCTGTAGATACCTTCCTGTTCTGTCATAGCTCATTTCTATGCAGACATACGTTTTGGCTTCTTTGACACTGATGGATTAGGCTTATGTGCCCTTGTCCACTATCTCCAAACAATGCTCTTCTATTTCCAGTCTACTGAGGATATAGTACCAACTGTGTAATAGTCATGTTTCTTGATTCCAAATAGGAATTATCTTTGCTATTCATCCAAACATCATGGCTGCTTCTGCCCATTCCCTGTCTTGCCATACTACTACTTTAAGTTCTTTCCTCCAGTCTTTTAATCTCTCCAGAGCTATTTCTCCTTATATGTCTCCAATGTCTTTAAAGATCATACAGTCTTGTCTTCCACTTAAAGATTAGACCAACACACAATTCGTTATCCTTCTGTCAGTTTTACTTTTCTGTATCAAGCTCTGTGCTTGACCTTCTATCCGTCTGAGGTTCCACCAGTTTATCCTCTTCAGGTAATAATCTGTCTTGAAGCTTATTTACTGCCTGCCTAGTTTGCCTAAATGTCTAACCTGTCACTACTTCATGTTGCTTCTTTCTCACAATATTTTGGCACACCTCTTACTCTCCCTCTCATAAGCATCCCTTGTTCCCTTAGGGAAAAAAAAGAAATCTCTCCTTTTTTTTGCAA